>NW_027139270.1:37500-337500 GCF_035084215.1 Heptranchias perlo
ACTGCAGTTATACAGGGCCTTGGTGAGACCACACCTGGAGTATTGTGTACAATTTTGGTCTCTTTACCTAAGAAAGGATATACTTCCCATCGAGGGAGTGCAGCGAAGGTTCACCAGACTGATTCCTGGGATGGCAGGATTGTCGTATGAGGAGAGATTGAGTAGACTAGGCCTGTATTCTCTAGAGTTTAGAACAATGAGAGGCAATCTCATTGAAACATACAAAATTCTTACAGGGCTCGAAAGGGTAGAAGCAGGGAGGATGTTTCCCCTGGCTGGGGAGTCTGGAACCAGGGGTCACAGTCTCAGGATAAGGGGTCGGCCATTTAGGACTGAGATGAGGAGAAATTTCTTCACTCAGAGGGTGGTGAATCTTTGGAATTCTCTACCCCAGAGGGCTGTGGAGGCTCAGTCATTGAGTACATTCAAAACAGAGATCGATAGATTTCCAGATATTAAAGGCATCAAGGGATATGGGGATAGTGCAGGAAAATGGCGCTCAGGTAGAAGATCAGCCAGGATCTGATTGAATGGCGGAGCAGGCTCGAGGGGCCGGATGGCATATTCCATTCCCTCTTCACCGACTCCATCCCTCTCCCTGGCCACAGTCTGAGACTGAACCAGACTGTTCACAACCGTGGTGTCCTATTGACCCTGAAATAAGCTTCCGACCACATATCCGCTCCATCATCAAGACCACCTACTTCCACCTCCGTAACATCGCCCGTCTCTGCGTCCCCCTGCCTCAGCTCATCTGCTGCTGAAACCCTCATCCCTGCCTTTATTACCTCCAGACTGGACTATTCCAATGCTCTCCTGGCCGGCCTCCCATCTTCCACCCTCCATAAACTTCAGCTCATCCAAAGCTCTGCTGCCTGTATCCTAACTCGCACCGAGTCCCGTTCACCATCACCCCCTGTGCTCACTGACCTACATTGGCTCCCGGTCAGGGAACACCTCGATTTTAAAATTCTCATCCTTGTTTTCAGGTCCCTCCATGACCCTCGCCCCCTCCCTATCTCTGTAACCTCCTCCAGCCCTACAACCCTCCGAGATCTCTGCACTCCTCCAATTCTGGCCTCTTGCGTATCCCTGATTTTAATCGCTCCACCATTGGCGGCCGTGCCTTCAGCTGCCTGGGCCCTAAACTCTGGAATTCCCTCCCTAAACCTCTCCGCCTCTCTCCCTCTCTCTCCTCCTTTAAGACGCTCCTTAAAACCTACCTCTTTGACCAAGCTTTAGGTCACCAGCCCTAATATCATAGCATCATAGGTTACAGCATGGAAGGAGGCCATTCGGCCCATCGAGTCCGTGCCAGCTCTCGAAGAGCAATCCAGCTAGTCCCACTTCCCCGCCCTTTCCCCGGAGCTCTACATTTTTTTCCTTTCAAGTATTTATCCAGTTCCCTTTTGAAGGCCATGATTGAATCTGCCTCCACCACCCCCTCGGGCAGTGCATTCCAGATCATAACCACTCGCTGTGTAAAAATGTTTTTCCTCATGTCACCTTTGGTTCTTTTGCCAATCACCTTAAAACTATGTCCTCTGGTCCTTGACCCTTCCACCAATGGGAACAGTTTCTCTCTATCTACTCTGTCTGGACCCTTCATGATTTTGAAATCCTCGATCAAATCTCCTCACAACTGTCTCTGTTCCAAGGAGAACAACCCCAGCTTCTCCAGTCTATCCACGGAACTAAAGTCCCTCATCCCTGGAATCATTCTAGTAAATCTCTTCTGCACCCTCTCTAAGGCCTTCACATCTTTCCTGAAGTGCGGTGCCCAGAACTGGACACAATACTCCAGTTGTGGCCGAACCAGTGTTTTATAAAGGTTCATCATGACTTCCATACTTTTATACTCTATGCCTCTATTTATAAAGCCCAGGATCCCATATGCTTTTTTAACCACTTTCTCAACCTGTCCTGCCACCTTCGTTGAGGGTACTATAACAAGGGGACATAGATTCAAGGTAAAAGGCGGGAGGTTTAGAGGGGATTTGAGAAAGAACTTTTTCACCCAGAGGGTGGTTGGAGTCTGGAACTCACTGCCTGAAAGGGTTGTGGAGGCAGGAACCCTCACAACATTCAAGAAGCATTTGGATGAGCACTTGAAATGCCATAGCATACAAGGCTACGGACCAAATGCTGGAATATGGGATTAGAGTAGACAGGGCTGATGGCCGGCGCAGACACGATGGGCCGAAGGGCCTCTATCCGTGCTGTATAACTCTATGACTCTAGGAGTACAGGTTCATAGCTCCTTGAAAGTGGAGTCACAGGTGGATAGGGTGGTGAAGAAGGCATTCGGCATGCTTGGTTTCATTGGTCAGAACATTGAATACAGGAGTTGGGATGTCTTGTTGAAGTTGTACATGACATTAGTAAGGCCACACTTGGAATACTGTGTACAGTTCTGGTCACCCTATTATAGAAAGGATATTATTAAACTAGAAAGAGTGCAGAAAAGATTTACTAGGATGCTACCGGGACTTGATGGTTTGACTTACAGGGAGAGGTTAGACAGACTGGGACTTTTTTCCCTGGAGAGTAGGAGGTTAAGGGGTGATCTTATAGAAGTCTATAAAATAATGAGGGGCATAGATAAGGTCGATAGTCAAAATCTTTTCCCAAAGGTAGGGGAGTCTATAACGAGGGGGCATAGATTTAAGGTGAGAGGGGAGAGATACAAAAGGGTCCAGAGGGGCAATTCTTTCACTCAAAGGGTGGTGAGTGTCTGGAACGAGCTGCCAGAGGCAGTAGTAGAGGCGGGTACAATTTTGTCTTTTAAAAAGCATTTGGACAGTTACATGGGTAAGATGGGTATAGAGGGATATGGGCCAAGTGCAGGCAATTGGGACTAGCTTAGTGGTATAAACTGGGCGACATGGACATGTTGGGCCGAAGGGCCTGTTTCCATGTTGTAAACTTCTATGATCTCTCTGTTCCCGTACCCCTTTTAGAGTTGTGCCCTCTAGTTTATATTGCCTTTCCTCGTTCTTCCTACCAAAATGTATCACTTCCCATTTTTCTGCGTTACATTTCATCGACCACGTGTCCGCCCATTCCACCAGCCTGTCTATATCCTCTTGAAGTCTCTCACTATCCTCCTCACTGTTCACTACACTTCCAAGTTTTGTGTCATATGCAAATTTTGAAATTGTGCCCTGTACACCCAAGTCCAAGTCATTAATATATATCAAGAAAAGCAGTGGTCCCAGCACTGACCCCTGGGGAACACCACTGTACCCCTCCCTCCAGTCCGAAAAACAACCGTTCACCACTACTCTCTGTTTCCTGTCACTTAGCCAATTCTGTATCCATGTTGCTACTGCCCCCTTTATTCCATGGGTCACAATCTTGATGATAAGATCTCCCTCTGTGCTCAGTGTTGGTTTTTGTCTGATAATCGCTGCTGTGAAGCGCCTTGGGACGTTTTACTGTGTGATATAAATGCAGGTTGTTGTTCTCTCTTTTGCTTTAAGCCAGAAGCTCTGATCTGATCAGAGACACGGCTGTGGTTTGCCAGTTGACTCTGCCCTTCAACTGACGACATTAGTTGTTTCCTGTTCCAACGTTTAGACATAGAAATACAGAGTGATGATTCCAGCTCACAACCTTTACCCTTCACACCAACCGTTTTGTACAAGTATATTAAGAGAAAGAGGGTGGCCAATTGGAAATCAGCAAATGGCAGACTTGCTAAATACCCACTTTGTATGTGTCTTCACAGTACAGGATGAGGATAAAATCCCAGAGATACAAGAAAAAATAAATCAAGGGGAGACACTTACCAGATTTAACGTAAGTTTTAAAAAAAATGGTGATTGAGGAACTAATGAGATTAAAGGGAGAGAAATCCCCAGGACCCGATGGTTTGCACCCCAGGGAAGTAAAAGAAGTCGGTGAGCAAATTGTTACTGCTCCATTCACAATCTTCCAAAACTCTCTCCATTCATAGGAACATAGGAACAGGAGTAGGCCATTCAGCCCCTCGTGCCTGCTCCGCCATTTGATAAGATCATGGCTGATCTGTGATCTAACTCCATATACCTGCCTTTGGCCCATATCCCTTAATACCTTTGGTTGCCAAAAAAACTATTTATCTCAGATTTAAATTTAGCAATTGAGCTAGTATCAATTGCCGTTTGCGGAAGAGAGTTCCAAACTTCTACCACCCTTTGTGTGTCGAAATGTTTTCTAATCTCACTCCTGAAAGGTCTGGCTCTAATTTTTAGACTGTGCCCCCTACTCCTAGAATCCCCAACCAGCGGAAATAGTTTCTCTCTATCCACCCTATCTGTTCCCCTTAATATCTTATAAACTTCGATCAGATCACCCCTTAACCTTCGAAACTCTAGAGAATACAACCCCAATTTGTGTAATCTCTCCTCGTAACTTAACCCTTGAAGTCTGGGTATCATTCTAGTAAACCTACGCTGCACTCCCTCCAAGGCCAATATGTCCTTCCGAAGGTGCGGTGCCCAGAACTGCTCACAGTACTCCAGGTGCAGTCTAACTGCAGTAGAATTGTCCCCTTGGATTGGAAAATTGCCAATGTCACTCCACTATTTAAGAAGGGTGAGAGAGATAAACTGGGAACTTATAGACCGATTAGTCTAATGTCAGTTGTAGTGAAGTTTCTAGAATCTGTTATTAGGGATAGAATGAGCATTTGGACAAATTATGAGCTGATGAGAGAGAGCCAGTGTGGATTTGTAAAGGGTAAGACATGAAATGGCAGATAAGGGATTGTCTATGACGTTATTTATATGGATTTCCAGAAGGCATTCAATCAGGTTCCACATAAAAGATGATAAAAATGAGAGCGAATGGAAATGGAGGCAATCTATTGGCTCGGACAGGGAATTGTTGGGAGGTCGGAGACAGAGAGTGGGGATAATGGATATGGACTCTGATTGGCAGGATGTGACTCGTGGTGTCCCCGGGGATCTGTACTGGGGTCTCAGCTTTTCACTATATTTATAAACGACTTGGATGAAGGAATCGAGAGCCGTATATCCAAGTTTGCTGACGACACTAAGTTAGGTTGCACAGTAAATAGGTTCGATGGGAGCAGAAAGTTGCAAAGGGACATCGATAGTTTAAGTGAGTGGACAAAACTGTGGCAGATGGAGTTCAATGTGGGAAAGTGTGAGGTCATTCACTTTGGACATAATGAAAGAGATAGATCGGGGTATTTTCTAAATGGTGAGAAGCTCCGAACTGTGGAGAAGAGATTTTTTTTTATTTGTTCATGGGATGTGGGCATCGCTGGCGAGGCCGGCATTTATTGCCCATCCCTAATTGCCCTTGAGAAGGTGGTGGTGAGCCGCCTTCTTGAACCGCTGCAGTCCGTGTGGTGAAGGTTCTCCCACAGTGCTGTTAGGAAGGGAGTTCCAGGATTTTGACCCAGCGACGATGAAGGAACGGCGATATATTTCCAAGTCGGGATGGTGTGTGATTGGAGGGGAACGTGCAGGTGGTGTTGTTCCCATGTGCCTGCTGCTCTTGTCCTTCTAGGTGGTAGAGGTCGCGGGTTTGGGAGGTGCTGTCGAAGAAGCCTTGGCGAGTTGCTGCAGTGCATCCTGTGGATGGTCCACACTGCATTTCGGGGTCCATGTACAGAAATCACTAAAATCAAGTGGTCAGGTACAAAAAATAATTAAGTCGGCTAATGGAATGTTGGCCTTTATCTCGAGGGCTGGAATACAAAGGGGTGGAAGTTATATTACAGCTGCACAGAGCTCTGATTAGACCACATCTGGAGACTGCGTTCAGTTCTGGGCACTGCATCTCAGGAAGGTTATATTGACCTGGGAGGGGGTGCAGCGCAAATTCACCAGAATGATACCGGGGATAAAAGGGTTAAATAACGAGGACAGGCAGAGACGAGGCTTGTGTTCCCTCGAGTGTAGAAGATTAAGGGGTGATCTAATTCAGGTGTTTCAGATGATTAAAGGATTTGATAGGGTCGATAGAGAGAAACTATTTCCTCTGGTGGGGGGAGTCCAGAATAAGGGGGCAGAACCTTAAAATTAGAGCCAGGCCGTTCAGGGGTGATGTCAGGAAACATTTCTTCACACAAAGGGTGGTGGAAATCTGGAACTCTCTCCCCCAAAAAGCTGCTGAGGCCGGGGGTCAATTGGAGCTTTCAAAACTGAGACTGGTCGATTTTTGTTCGTCAAAGGGTATTAATGGTTACAGGACCAAGGCAGGTGGATGGAGTTAAGATACAGATCAGCCATGGTCTAATTAAATGGCGGAACAGGCTCGAGGGGCTGAATGGCCTCCTCCTGTTCCTGTGTTCCCAAATTCCTTCATTCCCTTTTCCTTCATTCCCACCCCCCCGCACCCCCCACCCAATCTAATCTTCAGTGTTGATATTGTTTCTGCCTCAATCACTAACCCTGAATGTGAATCCCACAGCCTCTCAACCCTCTGTGAAATGGGTTTTCCTGCTCTGTTCTGAATCTCTTACATTTAATCTTGTATCTCTGGCTCCTCGTTCTAGACCCTCAACGACTGGAAACAATCTGCTTCTATCTACCTGTCCCACCCTTTCACCATTTTAAACACTTCGATCACATCGCCCCATAATAGAAAACCCACCTCATTTGTCAGGTTTATATCTACATTAAAACTCATTTAGCAGTCAGTCCTCCTTATCTGCTGGTTCTGGATATCCAGAGAGTGTCACACTGAGCACCAACTATCTAATGGGGTCTTTGGGGACTTGTTCCTGCTCTCTGACCTCCCTCAGTACAACTCAAACCCTAGACCTCTGCAGGCCACTATTTTAGTGTCAGCCCTGACACTTTTACGATTAAATGTGCAGATTCTGGTTCCTGGGAGGAAGAACATTTCAGTGATGGGTTTGATAAAGTGAATAACAGGAAGTGCGGTGAGGCGACTGTTTCTCAGTAAGTGATTTGTGTTCTTGGAGTAGTTTGAGCTGTGAATTGTGTTGACACGGACAGTTTTCATCAGAGTCACAAAAGAGCTGAATTCCAGAGGTGAGGTGAGAGTGACTGCCCTTGACATCAAGGCAGCATTTGACCGAGTGTGGCACCAAGGAGCCCCAGTAAAATTGAAGTCAATGGGAATCGGGGGGAAAACTCTCCTGTGGCTGGAGTCATACCTAGCGCAAAGATGGTAGTGGTTGTTGGAGGCCAATCATCTCAGCCCCAGGGCATTGCTGCAGGAGTTCCTCAGGGCAGTGTCCTAGGCCCAATCATCTTCAGCTGCTTCATCAATGACCTTCCCTCCATCATAAGGTCAGAAATGGGGATGTTCGCTGATGATTGCACAGTGTTCAGTTCCATTCGCAACCCCTCAGATAATGAAGCAGTCCGTGCCTGCATGCAGCAAGACCTGGACAACATCCAGGCTTGGGCTCATAAGTGGCAAGTAACATTCGCGCCAGATAAGTGCCAGGCAATGACCATCTCCAACAAGAGAGAGTCTAACCACCTCCCCATGACGTTCAATGGCATTACCATCGCTGAATCCCCCATCATCAACATCCTGGGGGTCACCATTGACCAGAAACTGAACTGGACCAGCCACATAAATACTGTGGCTACAAGAGCAGGTCAGAGGCTGGGTATTCTGCGGTGAGTGACTCACCTCCTGACTCCCCAAAGCCTTTCCACCATCTACAAGGCACAAGTCAGGAGTGTGATGGAATACTCTCCACTTGCCTGGATGAGTGCAGCTCCAACAACACTCAAGAAGCTCGACACCATCCAGGACAAAGCAGCCCGCTTGATTGGCACCCCATCCACCACCCTAAACATTCACTCCCTTCACCACCGGCACACTGTGGCTGCAGTGTGTACCATCCATAGGATGCACTGCAGCAACTCGCCAAGGCTTCTTCAACAGCACCTCCCAAACCCGCGACCTCTACCACCTGGAAGGACAAGGGCAGCAGGCGCATGGGAACAACACCACCTGCACGTTCCCCTCCAAGTCACACACCATCCCGACTTGGAAATATATCGCCGTTCCTTCATTGTCGCTGGGTCAAAATCCTGGAACTCCCTTCCTAACAGCACTGTGGGAGAACCTTCACCACACGGACTGCAGCGGTTCAAGAAGGCGGCTCACCACCACCTTCTCGAGGGCAATTTGGGATGGGCAATAAATGCCGGCCTCGCCAGCGACGCCCACATCCCATGAACGAATAAAAAAAAAATTAGTCCGTGCCTTTCTAAGTGACAGTTTATCCTGTCCCTCAGAATTGATTCCAATAATTTGCCCACCACCGAGGTTAGACTGACTGGCCTGTAATTACTCAGTCTATCCTTCACTCCCTTTTTAAACAACGGTACAACGTTAGCAGTCCTCCAATCCTCCGGCACTACACCTGTAGCCAGGGAGGTTTGGAAAATGATAGTCAGAGCCTCCGCTATTTCCGCCTTTGCTTCTTTTAACAGCCTGGGATACATTTCATCTGGGCCTGGTGATTTATCCACTTTCAAAGATGCTAATCCCCTTAATACTTCCTCTCTCACTATGTTTATCCCATATGACAGTGAGCAGGGTTATGTGTTACTGGGCAGGGTGATACGATAGAGAGCAGGGTTGTGCCATAGTGAGCACGGAGATACGATAGAGCGCAGGGTTGTGTGATAGGGAGATATGATAGTGAGCAGGGAGATACGATGGTGAGCAGGGTTGTGTGATAGCAGGGAGATATGATAGTGAGCAGGGAGATACGATAGAGAGCAGGGAGATACGATAGAGAGCAGGGTTGTGTGAGATAGTGAGCAGGGTTGTGTGATCGTGAGCAGGAAGATACAATAGTGAGCAGGGAGATACGACAGTGAGCAGGGTTGTAAGTTAGTGTCAGCTGTGACCCAGTGGGTATCTCTCTCTCGCCTCTGAATCAGAAGGTCGTGAGTTTAAGTCCCACTCCAGAGACTTGAGCCCAGGATAGGAACATAGGAATTGCTAGATGAACAAAGACTAAGGTCCATCTAGTTCTCCTTCTACTATCCTGGTAATCGCATGATTCAACAATCATTGTATCACAGTTGGTACAGCACAGGAGGAGGCCATCGTGCCTGTGCTGGCTCTTTGAAAGAGTTATCCAGTTAGTCCCACTCCCCTGCTCTTTCCCCTTATCCCTGTACATTTTTCCCTTCAAGTATTTATCCAATTCCCTTTTGAAAGTTATTATTGAATCTGCTTCCACCGCCCTTTCAGGCAGTGAATTCCAGATCATCACAACTCGCTGAGTAAAAAAATGTTTCCTCATCTCCCCTCTGGCTCTTTTACTGATCACCTGAAATCTGTGTCCTCTGGTTACTGACCCTTCCACCAATGGGAACAGTTTCTCTCTATCTACTCTGTCTGGACCCTTCATGATTTTGAATACCTCGATCAAATCTCCTCAACCGTCTCTGTTCCAAGGAGAACAACCCCAGCTTCTCCAGTCTATCCATGTAACTAAAGTCCCTCATCCCTGGAATCATTCTAGTAAATCTCTTCTGCACCCTCTCTAAGGCCTTCACATCTTTCCTGAAGTGCGGTGCCCAGAACTGGACACAATACTCCAGCTGTGGCCGAACCAGTGTTTTATAAAGGTTCATCGTAACCGCCTCGCGTTTGTACTCTGTGCCTCTATTTATAAAGCCCAGGATCCTGAATGCTTTTTTAACCACTTTCTCAACCTGCCCTGCCACCTTCACCGATTTGTGCACAGAAACTCCCAGATCTCTCTGTTCCTGCACCCCCTTTAAAGTTGTGCCCTCTAGTTTATTTTGCCTTTCCTCATTCTTCCTACCGAAATGTATCACTTCACACTTCTCTGCATTAAATTGCATCCCCCATGTGTCTGCTCATTTCACCAGTCTGTCTCTGTCCTCCTGAAGTCTGTTACTATCCTCCACATTGTTTACTACATTTCTGAGTTTCGTGTCATCTGCAAACTTTGAAATTATACCCTCTATACCCTAAACAGGAAATTAGAGACGCATGCAAGAAGGGTTCAACTATAATCATGGGTGACTTTAATCTACATATAGATTGGTCAAACCAAATTAACAATAATACTGTGGGGGAGGAATTCCGGGAGTATGTACGTGATGGTTTTCTAGACCAATACGTTGAGGAACCAACTGGAGAACAGGCTATCTTAGACTGGGTATTGTCCAATGAGAAAGGATTAATTAACAATCTTGTTGTGTGGGGTCCCTTAGGGAAGAGCGACCATAACATGATAGAATTCCTCATTAAGATGGAGAGTGAAGTAGTTGAATCCGAAATTAGGGTCCTGAATCTAAATAAAGGAAATTACGAAAGTATGAGGTGTGAGTTGGCTATGATAGATTGGGGAACTTTACTGAAAGGGATGACGGTGGATAGGCAATGGCTAATATTTAAAGAACGTGTGCAGGAATTACAACAATTATTCATTCCTGTCTGGCGCAAGAATAAAACAGGAAAGGTGGCTCAACCGTGGCTTACAAAAGAAATTAGGGATAGTATTAGATCCAAAGAGGAGACATATAAAATTACCAGAAAAAGCGGCAAGCCTGAGGATTGGGAGCAGTTCAGAATTCAGCAAAGGAGGACAAAGAGATAGATTAAGAGGGGGAAAATAGAGTATGAGAGTAAACTAGCAGGGAACATAAAAACTGACTGTAAAAGCTTCTATAAATATGTCAAGAGAAAAAGATTAGTGAAGGCAAATGTAGGTCCCTTACAGTCAGAAATGGGGGAAATTATAATGGGGAACAAAGAAATGGCAGAACAATTAAACACATACTTTGGTTCTGTCTTCACAAAGGAGGACACAAATAACCTGCCAGAAATGTTAGGGAACCAAGGGTCCAGTGAGAGGGAGGAACTGAAGGAAATCAGTATTAGTAAAAAAAATAGTGCCAGGGAAATTAATGGGGCTAAAGGCTGACAAATCCCCAGGGCCTGATAATCTACATCCCAGAGTACTAAAGGAAGTGGCCCTGGAAATAGTGGATGCATTGGTGATCATCTTCCAAAATTCGATAGACTCTGGAACAGGTCCTACAGATTGGAGGGTGGCAAATTGGTTGACAGACAGGAAACAGAGAGTGGGAATAAACGGGTCTTTTTCAGGGTGGCGGGCAGTGACTAGTGGGGTACCGCAGGGATCAGTACTTGGGCCCCAGCTATTCACAATATATATCAATGATTTGAATGAGGGAACTAAATGTAACATTTCCAAGTTTGCAGACGACACAAAGCTGGTGTGGAATGTGAGCTGTGAGGAGGATGCAAAGAGGCTCCAACGTGATTTAGACAAGTTGAGTGAGTGGGCAAGAACATGGCAGATGCAGTATAACGTGGATAAATGTGAGGTTATCCACTTTGGTTGTAAAAACAGAAAGGCAGATTAATATCTGAATGGTGATAGATTGGGAAAAGGGGAGGTGCAACGAGACCTGGGTGTCCTTGTACACCAGTCGCTGAAAGAGAGCATTCAGGTGCAGCAAGCAGTTAGGAAGGTGAATGGTATGTTGGCCTTCATTGCAAGAGGATTTGAGTACAGGAGCAGGGATGTCTTACTGCAGTTATACAGGGCCTTGGTGAGACCACATCTGGAATATTGTGTGCAGTTTTGGTCTCCTTATCTGAGGAAGGATGTCCTTGCCATGGAGGGAGTGCAACGAAGGTTTACGAGACTGATTCCTGGGATGGCAGGATTGACGTATGAGGAGAGATTGGGTCGACTAGGCCTATATTCACTCGAGTTTCGAAGAATGAGAGGTGATCTCATCGAAAGATATAAAATTCTAACAGGACTGGACAGACTAGGTGCAGGGAGGATGTTCCCGATGGCTGGGGAGTCCAGAACCAGGGGTCACAGTCTCAGGATACGGGGTATGCCATTTAGAACCAAGATGAGGAGAAATTTCTTCACTCAGAGGGTGGTGAACCTGTGGAATTCTCTACCACAGAAGGCAGTGGAGGCCAAGTCATTAGATGCATTCAAGAAGGAGATAGATATATTTCTTAATGCTAAAGGGATCAAGGGATATGGGGAAAAAGTGGGAACAGGGAACTGAGTTAGACGATCAGCCATGATCATTTTGAATGGTGGAGCAGGCCCGAAGGGCCGAATGGCCTCCTCTTGCTCCTATTTTCTATGTTTCTATATCCAAGTCCGGGTCATTAATATATATCAAAAAGAGCAGTGGTCCTAATACTGACCCCTGGGGAACACCACTGTATACTTCCCTCCAGTCTGAAAAACAACCGTTCACCACTACTCTCTGCTTTCTGTCCCTGAGCCAGTTTTATATCCACACTCTCACTGACCCTTTAATCCCATGGGCTTTAATTTTGCTAAAGTCTATCGTGTGGCACTTTATCAAATGCCTTCTGAAAGTCCATATACACAACATCAACCACACTCCCCTCATCAACCCTCTCCGTTACTTCATCAAAGAACTCAATCAAGTTCGTCAAACACGATTTTCCTTTAACAAATCCGTGCTGATTTTCATTTATTAGCCCAGATTTTTCCAAGTGCCAATTAATTTTATCCTGGATTATTGTGTCTAAAAGTTTCCCCACCACTGACATTAGACTGACTGGCCTGTAATTACCGGGTTTATCCCTCTCCCCTTTTTTGAACAGAGGGGTGTAACATTTTCAATCCTCCAGTCCTCCGGCACCATCCCCATATCTAAGGAGGATTGGAAGATTGTGGTCAGATCCTCCGCAATTTCCACCCTTACTTCCCTCTGTAACCTGGGATGTTTCCCATCTGGACCGGGTGATGTTTCTACTTTGAGTGCTGCCAATCTTTTAAGCCCTTCCTCTTTATCTATTTTTATCCTCTCCAATATCACTCCTCCCTCCTCCTTTACTCTACAATGGCAGCATCCTCTTCTCTAGTGAATGCCGATGTAAAGTATCCATTCAGTACCTCAGACAGGCACTCTGCCCCCACAAGAAGATCTCCTTTTTGTCCCGAATCAGTCCCACCCTTCCTTTCACTGCCCTTTTACTATTTATATGTTTATAAAAGACTTTTGGATTCCCTTTTATGTTAGTCACTAATCTATTCTCATTCTCTCTCTTTGCCCCTCTTATTCCCTTTTTTTGATCTCCTCTGTACTTTCTGTATTCAGCCTGATTCTCTACTCGATTATGAACCCTACATTCATCATAAGCCTCCTTTTCCTGTTTCATTTTAATCTCTATATCTTCAGTCACCCAGGGAGCTCTATCTTTTGATGCCCTTCCTTTCCCCCTCGTGGGAATGTGCCTACTCTGTACCCAAACCATCTCCTCCCTGAAGGCCTCCCATTGCTCAATTACTGTTTTGACTAACAATATTTGATTCCAATCCACTGGGGCACGTTCCCTTTTTAACACTGAAATTTGCCCCCTCCAGTTAAGTATTTTCACACTGGACTGTTCCTTGTCCTTTTCTGTAATGTTCTAATAATGGAGTTGTTTACTAATCATGGCAATGGAACTGTATAAAACACTAGCTCGGCCTCCTCTGTGCCATATCTCTCTATGATTCTCTCGATCTCTGCCAATTAACCTACAACATTCCCAGAGACGAGGTGAGCGTACCCCAGTGGTGGAGAGCTTTTGGAAACTGGTTGAAAGTGACCTGTTGCTGTGCAGCTTGCTGCACCTACCAGAGGCCGGGTGAGACATTACTCCTATACTGCATCCCAAAATGTGATTCTCTAAATGAAATCTGACTCATTTATATTTGAATGAATCAACACTGTCTGCTTCCCCCATCTCCCCAGGGAGGAGCCTGCCCCATAGATTGACCACTCACTCACTGAAATATTGTTTGCACCGATTAGTTTTGAGGACACGACCCTTGGAGTGCAGGTCGTGTCCTGGAGAGGATGAGGGACAGTATATGTTAATGAGTGCTGATAGTTCTCTCCTGACATTGCTCACAGACTCTGGCATTTAATTACCCCCGATTTGTACGCTGTGTGTCACTGCCCAGAGCCGGTATTGAGAAGATTATTAAGCTCTGGCATCGCAGCAACCGCACACAGAATTCAGCACAACCGAGGATAGGGCAGGAGATGTGGGAGAAAGAAAGGAAGACCTGCATTTATATAGCGCCTGTCACATCCGGATGTCCCAAAGCGCTTTCAGCCAGTACTTTTGAAGTGTAGTCACTGTTGTAATGTAGGAAACGCAGCAGCCAATTTGTGCACAGCAAGATCCCACACACAACAATGAGATAAATGACCAGATCATCTGTTTCAGGGATTTGGTTGAGGAGACCAGGGAGAACTCCTATGCTCTTCCAATAGTGGCCGTGGCATCTTTTATGTCCACCTGAGAGGGCAGACAGGGCCTCAGTTTAATGTCTAATCCGAACTACAGCACCTCTGACAGTGCGGCGCTCCCTCAGTACTGACCCTCCGACAGTGCAGCGCTCCCTCAGTACTGCCCCTCCGACAGTGCAGCGCTCCCTCAGTACTGACCCTCCGACAGTGCAGCGCTCCCTCAGTACTGACCCTCCGACAGTGCAGCACTCCCTCAGTACTGACCCTCCGACAGTGCAGCGCTCCCTCAGTACTGACCCTCCGACAGTGCAGCGCTCCCTCAGTACCGACCCTCCGACAGTGCAGCACTCCCTCAGTGCTGACCCTCCGACAGTGCAGCACTCCCTCAGTACTGACCCTCCGACAGTGCGGCGCTCCCTCAGTGCTGACCCTCCGACAGTGCAGCACTCCCTCAGTGCTGACCCTCCGACAGTGCAGCACTCCCTCAGTGCTGACCCTCCGACAGTGCAGCACTCCCTCAGTACTGACCCTCCGACAGTGCAGCACTCCCTCAGTACCGACCCTCCGACAGTGCAGCACTCCCTCAGTGCTGCCACTCCGACAGTGCAGCACTCCCTCAGTACTGACCCTCCGACAGTGCAGCACTCCCTCAGTACTGACCCTCCGGCAGTGCAGCACTCCCTCAGTACTGACCCTCCGACAGTGCAGCGCTCCCTCAGTACTGACCCTCCGACATTGCGGCGTTCCCTCAGTACTGACCCTCCGACAGTGCGGCACTCCCTCAGTACTGACCCTCCGACAGTGCAGCACTCCCTCAGTACTGACCCTCCGACAGTGCGGCGCTCGCTCAGTACTGACCCTCCGACAGTGCAGCACTCCCTCAGTACTGACCCTCCGACAGTGCAGCGCTCCCTCAGTACTGACCCTCCGACAGTGCAGCACTCCCTCAGTGCTGCCCCTCCGACAGTGCAGCGCTCCCTCAGTGCTGACCCTCCGACAGTGCAGCACTCCCTCAGTACTGCCCCTCCGACAGTGCGGCGCTCCCTCAGTACTGACCCTCCGACAGTGCGGCGCTCCCTCAGTACTGACCCTCCGACAGTGCAGCGCTCCCTCAGTACTGACCCTCCGACAGTGCAGCGCACCCTCAGTACTGACCCTCCGACAGTGCAGCGCACCCTCAGTACTGACCCTCCGACAGTGCAGCGCTCCCTCAGTACTGACCCTCCGACAGTGCAGCGCTCCCTCAGTACTGACCCTCCGACAGTGCGGCACTCCATCAGTACTGACCCTCCGACAGTGCGGCACTCCCTCAGTACTGACCCTCCGACAGTGCAGCACTCCCTCAGTACTGACCCTCCGACAGTGCAGGGCTCCCTCAGTACCGACCCTCCGACAGTGCAGCACTCCCTCAGTACTGACCCTCCGACAGTGCAGCGCTCCCTCAGTACTGACCCTCCGACAGTGCAGCGCACCCTCAGTACTGACCCTCCGACAGTGCAGCGCACCCTCAGTACTGACCCTCCGACAGTGCAGCGCTCCCTCAGTACTGACCCTCCGACAGTGCAGCGCTCCCTCAGTACTGACCCTCCGACAGTGCGGCACTCCCTCAGTACTGCCCCTCCGACAGTGCGGCGCTCCCTCAGTACTGACCCTCCGACAGTGCGGCGCTCCCTCAGTACTGACCCTCCGACAGTGCGGCGCTCCCTCAGTACTGACCCTCCGACAGTGCAGCGCTCCCTCAGTACTGACCCTCCGACAGTGCAGCGCACCCTCAGTACTGACCCTCCGACAGTGCAGCGCACCCTCAGTACTGACCCTCCGACAGTGCAGCGCTCCCTCAGTACTGACCCTCCGACAGTGCAGCGCTCCCTCAGTACTGACCCTCCGACAGTGCGGCACTCCATCAGTACTGACCCTCCGACAGTGCGGCACTCCCTCAGTACTGACCCTCCGACAGTGCAGCACTCCCTCAGTACTGACCCTCCGACAGTGCAGGGCTCCCTCAGTACCGACCCTCCGACAGTGCAGCACTCCCTCAGTACTGACCCTCCGACAGTGCAGCGCTCCCTCAGTACTGACCCTCCGACAGTGCAGCGCACCCTCAGTACTGACCCTCCGACAGTGCAGCGCACCCTCAGTACTGACCCTCCGACAGTGCAGCGCTCCCTCAGTACTGACCCTCCGACAGTGCAGCGCTCCCTCAGTACTGACCCTCCGACAGTGCGGCACTCCATCAGTACTGACCCTCCGACAGTGCGGCACTCCCTCAGTACTGACCCTCCGACAGTGCAGCACTCCCTCAGTACTGACCCTCCGACAGTGCAGCGCTCCCTCAGTACTGACCCTCCGACAGTGCGGCACTCCATCAGTACTGACCCTCCGACAGTGCAGCGCACCCTCAGTACTGACCCTCCGACAGTGCAGCGCACCCTCAGTACTGACCCTCCGACAGTGCAGCGCTCCCTCAGTACTGACCCTCCGACAGTGCAGCGCTCCCTCAGTACTGACCCTCCGACAGTGCGGCACTCCATCAGTACTGACCCTCCGACAGTGCGGCACTCCCTCAGTACTGACCCTCCGACAGTGCAGCACTCCCTCAGTACTGACCCTCCGACAGTGCAGCACTCCCTCAGTACTGACCCTCCGACAGTGCAGCGCTCCCTCAGTACTGACCCTCCGACAGTGCAGCACTCCCTCAGTACTGACCCTCCGACAGTGCAGCACTCCCTCAGTACTGACCCTCCGACAGTGCAGCGCTCCCTCAGTACTGACCCTCCGACAGTGCAGCGCTCCCTCAGTACTGACCCTCCGACAGTGCAGCGCTCCCTCAGTACTGACCCTCCGACAGTGCAGCGCTCCCTCAGTACTGCCCCTCCGACAGTGCAGCGCTCCCTCAGTACTGACCCTCCGACAGTGCGGCGCTCCCTCAGTACTGACCCTCCGACAGTGCAGCGCTCCCTCAGTACTGACCCTCCGACAGTGCAGTGCTCCCTCAGTACTGCCCCTCCGACAGTGCGGCACTCCATCAGTACTGACCCTCCGACAGTGCGGCACTCCCTCAGTACTGACCCTCCGACAGTGCAGCACTCCCTCAGTACTGACCCTCCGACAGTGCAGCGCTCCCTCAGTACTGACCCTCCGACAGTGCGGCACTCCATCAGTACTGACCCTCCGACAGTGCAGCGCACCCTCAGTACTGACCCTCCGACAGTGCAGCGCACCCTCAGTACTGACCCTCCGACAGTGCAGCGCTCCCTCAGTACTGACCCTCCGACAGTGCAGCGCTCCCTCAGTACTGACCCTCCGACAGTGCGGCACTCCCTCAGTACTGACCCTCCGACAGTGCGGCGTTCCCTCAGTACTGACCCTCCGACAGTGCAGCACTCCCTCAGTACTGACCCTCCGACAGTGCAGCACTCCCTCAGTACCGACCCTCCGACAGTGCAGCACTCCCTCAGTGCTGACCCTCCGACAGTGCAGCACTCCCTCAGTACTGACCCTCCGACAGTGCGGCGCTCCCTCAGTGCTGACCCTCCGACAGTGCAGCACTCCCTCAGTGCTGACCCTCCGACAGTGCAGCACTCCCTCAGTGCTGACCCTCCGACAGTGCAGCACTCCCTCAGTACTGACCCTCCGACAGTGCAGCACTCCCTCAGTACCGACCCTCCGACAGTGCAGCACTCCCTCAGTGCTGCCACTCCGACAGTGCAGCACTCCCTCAGTACTGACCCTCCGACAGTGCAGCACTCCCTCAGTACTGACCCTCCGGCAGTGCAGCACTCCCTCAGTACTGACCCTCCGACAGTGCAGCGCTCCCTCAGTACTGACCCTCCGACAGTGCGGCGTTCCCTCAGTACTGACCCTCCGACAGTGCGGCACTCCCTCAGTACTGACCCTCCGACAGTGCAGCGCTCCCTCAGTACTGACCCTCCGACAGTGCGGCACTCCATCAGTACTGACCCTCCGACAGTGCAGCACTCCCTCAGTACTGACCCTCCGACAGTGCAGCACTCCCTCAGTACTGACCCTCCGACAGTGCGGCGCTCCCTCAGTACTGACCCTCCAACAGTGCGGCGCTCCCTCAGTACTGACCCTCCAACAGTGCGGCGCACCCTCAGTACTGACCCTCCAACAGTGCGGCGCTCCCTCAGTACTGACCCTCCGGCAGTGCAGCGCTCCCTCAGTACTGACCCTCCGACAGTGCAGCGCTCCCTCAGTACTGACCCTCCGACAGTGCAGCGCTCCCTCAGTACTGACCCTCTGACAGTGCAGCGCTCCCTCAGTACTGACCCTCCGACAGTGCGGCACTCCCTCAGTACTGACCCTCCGACAGTGCAGCACTCCCTCAGTACTGACCCTCCGACAGTGCAGCACTCCCTCAGTACTGACCCTCCGACAGTGCAGCACTCCCTCAGTACTGACCCTCCGACAGTGCGGCACTCCCTCAGTACTGACCCTCCGACAGTGCAGCACTCCCTCAGTACTGACCCTCCGACAGTGCGGCGCTCCCTCAGTACTGACCCTCCGACCGTGCAGCGCTCCCTCAGTACTGACCCTCCGACAGTGCAGCGCTCCCTCAGTACTGACCCTCCGACAGTGCAGCACTCCCTCAGTACTGACCCTCCGACAGTGCAGCACTCCCTCAGTACTGACCCTCCGACAGTGCAGCGCTCCCTCAGTACTGACCCTCCGACAGTGCAGCGCTCCCTCAGTACTGACCCTCCGACAGTGCAGCACTCCCTCAGTACTGACCCTCCGACAGTGCGGCACTCCCTCAGTACTGACCCTCCGACAGTGCAGCGCTCCCTCAGTACTGACCCTCCGACAGTGCAGCGCTCCCTCAGTACTGACCCTCCGACAGTGCGGCACTCCCTCAGTACTGACCCTCCGACAGTGCAGCACTCCCTCAGTACTGACCCTCCGACAGTGCAGCGCTCCCTCAGTACTGACCCTCCGACAGTGCAGCGCTCCCTCAGTACTGACCCTCCGACAGTGCAGCACTCCCTCAGTACTGACCCTCCGACAGTGCAGCGCTCCCTCAGTACTGACCCTCCGACAGTGCAGCACTCCCTCAGTACTGACCCTCCGACAGTGCGGCACTCCCTCAGTACTGACCCTCCGACAGTGCAGCGCTCCCTCAGTACTGACCCTCCGACAGTGCAGCGCTCCCTCAGTACTGACCCTCCGACAGTGCGGCACTCCCTCAGTACTGACCCTCCGACAGTGCAGCACTCCCTCAGTACTGACCCTCCGACAGTGCAGCGCTCCCTCAGTACTGACCCTCCGACAGTGCAGCGCTCCCTCAGTACTGACCCTCCGACAGTGCAGCACTCCCTCAGTACTGACCCTCCGACAGTGCAGCACTCCCTCAGTACTGACCCTCCGACAGTGCAGCACTCCCTCAGTACTGACCCTCCGACAGTGCAGCACTCCCTCAGTACTGACCCTCCGACAGTGCAGCGCTCCCTCAGTACTGACCCTCCGACAGTGCAGCGCTCCCTCAGTACTGACCCTCCGACAGTGCAGCGCTCCCTCAGTACTGACCCTCCGACAGTGCGGCGCTCCCTCAGTACTGACCCTCCGACAGTGCAGCACTCCCTCAGTACTGCACCAGGAGTGTCGGCCTGGATTTTGTGCTCGAGTCTCTGGAGTGGGACTTGAACCCACGACCTTCTGACTCTGAGACGAGAGAGAGACCCACTGGGTCATGACTGACACCCTGAGACACAGGAGGAAGTGAAGAGAAGGAGCCCAGGGGATGGGAAATCTCACTTTGGGACAATTGTCATTTGTGAGCAGACGAGCTGCCACAGTTCCACTGCTGGCAGATTGCTTGGATTCTGGGCAAGACACGAGGCAAAGAATGATGACTGTCTGGAGGGTGTGTGATTGGGGAAACGGCGAGGGAGCTCGGCTGGAGCTGTGTACAAATTCCATTCAGATGTAGCAGTCAGTCACACTGCCAGACCTTGACTCTCTCCTTTTATGGTGAAACCCAGCAAGGCTGCATTCCCTGGACATCTGGGAGACACTGTATAACATGAGGCGGTGAGAGGGAACCATGGTTAGTCCCTCTGGACCCAGAGATCAAAGGCCACAGACTGAGGGCATAGTCACAGCACAGACGCTAAATTACACTGGGCTCTGGGAGTGTCTCTAAATTACACTGGGCTCTGGGAGTGTCTCTAAATTACACTGGGCTCTGGGAGTGTCTCTAAATTACACTGGGCTCTGGGAGTGTCTCTAAATTACACTGGGCTCTGGGAGTGTCTCTGATTTACACTGGGCTCTGGGAGTGTCTCTAAATTACACTGGGCTCTGGGAGTGTCTCTAAATTACACTGGGCTCTGGGAGTGTCTCTAAATTGCACTGGGCTCTGGGAGTGTCTCTAAATTACACTGGGCTCTGGGAGTGTCTCTAAATTACACTGGGCTCTGGGAGTGTCTCTAAATTGCACTGGGCTCTGGGAGTGTCTCTAAATTACACTGGGCTCTGGGAGTGTCTCTAAATTACACTGGGCTCTGGGAGTGTCTCTGATTTACACTGGGCTCTGGGAGTGTCTCTAAATTACACTGGGCTCTGGGAGTGTCTCTAAATTACACTGGGCTCTGGGAGTGTCTCTAAATTACACTGGGCTCTGGGAGTGTCTCTGATTTACACTGGGCTCTGGGAGTGTCTCTAAATTACACTGGGCTCTGGGAGTGTCTCTAAATTGCACTGGGCTCTGGGAGTGTCTCTAAATTACACTGGGCTCTGGGAGTGTCTCTAAATTACACTGGGCTCTGGGAGTGTCTCTAAATTACACTGGGCTCTGGGAGTGTCTCCAAATTACACTGGGCTCTGGGAGTGTCTCTAAATTATACTGGGTTCTGGGAGTGTCCATAAATTACACTGGGCTCTGGGAGTGTCTCCAAATTACACTGGGCTCTGGGAGTGTCTCTAAATTACACTGGGCTCTGGGAGTGTCTCTAAATTACACTGGGCTCTGGGAGTGTCTCTAAATTACACTGGGCTCTGGGAGTGTCCATAAATTACACTGGGCTCTGGGAGTGTCTCTAAATTATACTGGGTTCTGGGAGTGTCTCCAAATTACACTGGGCTCTGGGAGTGTCTCCAAATTACACTGGGTTCTGGGAGTGTCTCTAAATTACACTGGGCTCTGGGAGTGTCTCTAAATTGCACTGGGTTTTGGGACCTCTCTGTCCTTGCCAACTGCCACCCCATCTCCACCCTCGCTTTCCTCTCCAAAGTCCTTGAACGTGTTGTCGCCTCCCAAATCCATTCCCGTCTTTCCCGCAACTCCATGTTTGAATCCCTCCAATCAGGTTCCCCCCTACCACAGTACTGAAATGCTCTTTATCAAAGTCACAAATTACATCCAATGTGACTGTGACCGTGGTAAACTCTCCCTTCTCATCCTTCTCCACCTGTCTCCAGTCTTTGACACATTGACCACACCATCCTCCTCCATCACCTCTCCTCCATCGTCCAGCTGGGTGGGACTGCACTCACCTGGTTCCATTCTCATCTATCCAGTCGTAGCCAGAGAATCTCCTCCAATAGCTTCTCTTCCTGCTCCTGCACCGTTCTCTGGAGACCCCCAAGGATCTATCCTTGACCCCCTCCTGTTTGGGGAAGGTATAAACGAGAATGGCAGGGGGATGGGAACCTGAGCAGGGAGACAGAGGAGGGGGAAACAAGGATAGAAACAAAAGACAGAAAGGGAAGAAGCAACAGTGGAAGGCAGAGAAAACAAGGGCGAAAAACAAATAGGGCCATAGTGCAAAATAAAACTAAGATGACTAGCAATCTTAAAAAGACAAGTCTAAAGGCATTGTGTCTTAATGAGCGGAGCATTTGCAATAAGGTCGATGAATTAACAGCGCAGAGAGATATTAACGGGTATGATATAGTTGCGATTACGGAGACATGGCTGCAGGGTGACCAAGGATGGGAACTGAACATCCAGGGGTATTCAATATTTAGGAAGGACAGGCAAAAAGGGAAAGGAGGTGGGGTAGCGTTGTTAGTAAAGGAGGAAATCAATGCAATAGTGAGGAAGGATATTGGCTCGGAAAATCACAATGTGGAATCTGTATGGGTGGAGCTAAGAAACACCAAGGGGCAGAAAACCTTGGTGGGGGCTGTCTATAGGCCCCCAAACAGTAGTGGAGATGTAGGGGAGGGCATTAAACAGGAAATTAGAGACACATGCAAGAAGGGTACAACTATAATCAATGGGTGACTTTAATCTACATATAGATTGGTCAAACCAAATTAACAATAATACTGTGGGGGAGGAATTCCTGGAGTGTGTACATGATGGTTTTCTAGACCAATATGTTGAGGAACCAATTAGAGAACAGGCGATCCTAGACTGGGTATTGTCCAATGAGAAAGGATTAATTAACAATCTTGTTGTGCAAGGTCCCTAAGGGAAGAGCGACCATAACATGATCGAATTCCTCATTAAGATGGAGAGTGAAGTAGTTGAATCTGAAACTAGGGTCCTGAATCTAAATAAAGGAAATTACGAAAGTATGAGGTGTGAGTTGGCTATGATAGATTGGGGAACTTTACGAAAAGGGATGACGGTGGATAGGCAATGGCTAATATTTAAAGAACGTGTGCAGGAATTACAACAATTATTCATTCCTGTCTGGTGCAAAAATAAAACAGGAAAGGTGGCTCAACCGTGGCTTACAAAAGAAATTAGGGATAGTATTAAATCCAAAGAGGAGACATATAAAATTACCAGAAAAAGCGGCAAGCCTGAGGATTGGGAGCAGTTCAGAATTCAGCAAAGGAGAACAAAGAGATAGATTAAGAGGGGAAAAATAGAGTATGAGAGTAAACTAGCAGGGAACATAAAAACTGACTGTAAAAGCTTCTATAAATATGTCAAGAGAAAAAGATTAGTGAAGACAAATGTAGGTCCCTTACAGTCAGAAATGGGGGAAATTATAATGGGGAACAAAGAAATGGCAGAACAATTAAACACATACTTTGGTTCTGTCTTCACAAAGGAGGACACAAATAACCTGCCAGAAATGTTAGGGAACCAAGGGTCTAGTGAGAGGGAGGAACTGAAGGAAACCAGTATTAGTAAAAAAAAATAGTGCGAGGGAAATTAATGGGGCTAAAGGCTGACAAATCCCCAGGGCCTGATAATCTACATCCCAGAGTACTAAAGGAAGTGGCCCTGGAAATAGTGGATGCATTGGTGATCATCTTCCAAAATTCTATAGACTCTGGAACAGTTCCTACAGATTGGAGGGTGGCAAATGTAACCCCACTATTTAAAAAGGAGGGAGAGAAAAAACAGGGAATTACAGATCGGTTAGCCTAACATCAGGAGTGGGGAAAATGCTCGAGTCTATTATAAAAGATGTGATGACAGAACACTTGGAGGGCATTAACGGGATTGGACAAAGTCAGCATGGGTTTATGAAAGGGAAATCATGCTTAACAAATCTACTGGAGTTTTTTGAGGATGTAACTAGTAGAATAGATAGGGGAGAACCAGTGGATGTGGTGTACTTGGATTTTCAGAAGGCTTTTGATAAGGTCCCACACAAGAGGTTAGTGTGCAAAATTAAAGCACATGGGATTGGGGGGAATATACTGGCATGGACTGAGAATTGGTTGACAGACAGGAAACAGAGAGTAGGAATAAACGGGTCTTTTTCCGGGTGGCAGGCAGTGACTAGTGGGGTACCGCAGGGATCAGTACTTGGGCCCCAGCTATTCACAATATATATCAATGATTTGGATGAGGGAACTAAATGTAACATTTCCAAGTTTGCAGACGACACAAAGCTGGGGTGGAATGTGAGCTGTGAGGAGGATGCAAAGAGGCTCCAATGTGATTTAGACAAGTTGGGTGAGTGGGCAAGAACATGGCAGATGCAGTATAACGTGGATAAATGTGAGGTTATCCACTTTGGTTGTAAAAACAGAAAGGCAGATTATTATCTGAATGGTGATAGATTGGGAAAAGGGGAGGTGCAACGAGACCTGGGTGTCCTTGTACACCAGTCGCTGAAAGTGAGCATTCAGGTGCAGCAAGCAGTTAGGAAGGTGAATGGTATGTTGGCCTTCATTGCAAGAGGATTTGAGTACAGGAGCAGGGATGTCTTACTGCAGTTATACAGGGCCTTGGTGAGACCACATCTGGAGTATTGTGTGCAGTTTTGGTCTCCTTATCTGAGGAAGGATGTCCTTGCCATGGAGGGAGTGCAACGAAGGTTTACCAGACTGATTCCTGGGATGGCAGGACTGACGTATGAGGAGAATTGGGTCGACTAGGCCTATATTCACTCGAGTTTAGAAGAATGAGAGGTGATCTCATCGAAAGATATAAAATTCTAACAGGACGAGACAGACTAGATGCAGGGAGGATGTTCCCGATGGCTGGGGAGTCCAGAACCAGGGGTCACAGTCTCAGGATACGGGGTATGCCATTTAAGAACATAAGAAACAGGAGCAGGAGTAGGCCAATCGGCCCCTCGAGCCTGCTCCGCCATTCAATTAGATCATGGCTGATCTGATCCTAACCTCAAATCTAAATTCATGTCCAATTTCCTGCCCGCTCCCCATAACCCCTAATTCCCTTTACTTCTAGGAAACTGTCTATTTCTGTTTTAAATTTATTTAGAACCAAGATGAGGAGAAATTTCTTCACTCAGAGGGTGGTGAACCTGTGGAATTCCCTACCACAGAAGGCAATGGAGGCCAAGTCATTAGATGTATTCAAGAAGGAGATAGATATATTTCTTAATGCTAAAGGGATCAAGGGATATGGGGAAAAAGCGGGAACAGGGAACTGAGTTAGACGATCAGCCATGATCATTTTGAATGGCGGAGCAGGCCCGAAGGGCCGAATGGCCTCCTCTTGCTCCTATTTTCTATGTTTCTATGTTTCTCGTCTACATCATCCTCCTCGACCCCTACACTGTCTCGGATCTGTCACATTGCTTGTCTGACATCCAGTACTGGATGAGCAAAAATTTCCTCCAACTAAATATTGGGAAGGCCGAAGGCATTGTCTTTGGTCCCCGCTACAAACTCCTTTCCCTCGCCACTGACTCCATCCCTCTCCCTGGACACAGTCTGAGACTGAACCAGACTGTTCACAACCGTGGTGTCCTATTGACCCTGAGATAAGCTTCTGACCACATATCCGCTCCATCATCAAGACCACCTACTTCCACCTCCGTAACATCGCCCGTCTCTGCGTCCCCCTGCCTCAGCTCATCTGCTGCTGAAACCCTCATCCCTGCCTTAATTACCTCCAGACTGGACTATTCCATTGCTCTCCTGGCCGGCCTCCCATCTTCCACCCTCCATAAACTTCAGCTCACCCAAAGCTCTGCTGCCCGTATCCTAACTCGCACCGAGTCCCGTTCACCATCACCCCTGTGCTCACTGACCTACATTGGCTCCCGGTCAGGGAACACCTCGATTTTAAAATTCTCATCCTTGTTTTTAGGTCCCTCCATGACCCTCGCCCCCTCCCTATCTCTGTAACCTCCTCCAGCCCTACAACCCTCCGAGATCTCTGCACTCCTCCAATTCTGGCCTCTTGCGCAACCCCGATTTTAATCACTCCACCATTGGCGGCCGTGCCTTCAGCTGCCTAGGCCCTAAACTCTGGAATTCCCTCCCTAAACCTCTCCGTCTCTCTCTCCTCCTTAAAACCTACCTCTTTGACCAAGCTTTTGGTCACCTGTCCTAATCTCTCCTTATGTGGCTCGGTGTCAAATTTGGTTTGATAATCGCTCCTGTGAAGCACCTTGGGATGTTTTACTATGTTATAGGTGCTATATAAATGCAGGTTATTATTGTTGTCTCTAAATTACACTGGGCTCTGGGAGTGTCTATAAATTACACTGGGTTCTGGGACTGTCTATAAATTACACTGGGCTCTGGGAGTGTGTATAAATTACACTGGCCTCTGGGAGTGTCTCTCAATTACACTGGCCTCTGGGAGTGTGTATAAATTACACTGGCCTCTGGGAGTGTCTATAAATTACACTGGCCTCTGGGAGTGTCTATAAATTACACTGGCCTCTGGGAGTGTCTATAAATTACACTGGCCTCTGGGAGTGTCTATAAATTACACTGGCCTCTGGGAGTGTCTATAAATTACACTGGCCTCTGGGAGTGTCTATAAATTACATTGGGCTATGGAACTGTCTCTAAAATACACTGGGTTCTGGGAGTGTCTCTAAATTACACCGGGTCATGGGTGTGTCTCTAAAGAGAAACTCTTCCCATTGGCGGAAGGGTCTGTCAGCAGAGGACACAGATTTAGGGTAACTGGCAAAAGAACCAGAGCCAGTGAGTTGTGATGATCTGGAATGCGCTGCCTGAAAGGGCGGTGGAAGCAGATTCAATAATAACTTTCAAAAGGGAATTGGATAAATACTTGAAGAGGGAAAATTTTCAGGGATAAGGGGAAAGAGAAGGGGAGTGGGACTAATTGGATAGCTCTTACAAAGTTCTGGCATGGGCTCGATGGGCCGAATGGCCTCCTTTTGTGCTGGAGCCATTCTATGAATCTACGATTCTAAAAAATACACTGGGTTTTGGGAGTGTTTTTTTTTATTTGTTCATGGGATGTGGGCGTCGCTGGCGAGGCCGGCATTTATTGCCCATCCCTAATTGCCCTTGAGAAGGTGGTGGTGAGCCGCCTTCTTGAACCGCTGCAGTCCGTGTGGTGAAGGTTCTCCCACAGTGCTGTTAGGAAGGGAGTTCCAGGATTTTGACCCAGCGACGATGAAGGAACGGCAATATATTTCCAAGTCTATAAATTACACTGGGTTTTGGGAGTGTCTCGAAACTACACTGGGTTTTGGGAGTGTCCATAAATTACACTGGGTTTTGGGAGTGTCTGTAAATTACACTGGGTTTTGGGAGTGTCCATAAATTACACTGGGTTTTGGGAGTGTCTATAAATTACACTGGGTTTGAGGAGTGTCTATAAATTACACTGGGTTTTGGGAGTGTCTATAAATCACACTGGGTTTTGGGAGTGTCCATAAATTACACTGGGTTTTGGGAGTCTATAAACTACACTGGGTTTTGGGAGTGTCTATAAACTACACTGGGTTTTGGGAGTGTCTATAAATTACACTGGGTTTTGGGAGTGTCTATAAATTACACTGGGTTTTGGGAGTGTCTATAAATTACACTGGGTTTGAGGAGTGTATAAATTACACTGGGTTTTGGGAGTGTCTATAAACTGCACTGGGTTTTGGGAGTGTCTATAAACTACACTGGGTTTTGGGAGTGTCTATAAACTACACTGGTTTTGGGAGTGACTATCAATTACACTGGGTTTTGGGAGTGTCTATAAATCACACTGAGTTTTGGGAGTGTCTATAAATTACACTGGGTTTTGGGAGTGTCTATAAATTACACTGGGTTTTGGGAGTGTCTATAAATTACACTGGGTTTTGGGAGTGTCTATAAATCACACTGAGTTTTGGGAGTGTCTATAAATTACACTGGGTTTTGGGAGTGTCTATAAATTACACTGGGTTTTGGGAGTGTCTATAAATTACACTGGGTTTTGGGAGTCTATAAACTACACTGGGTTTTGGGAGTGTCTATAAACTACACTGGGTTTTGGGAGTGTCTATAAATTACACTGGGTTTTGGGAGTGTCTATAAATAACACTGGGTTTTGGGAGTGTCTATAAATTACACTGGGTTTTGGGAGTGTCTATAAATTACACTGGGTTTTGGGAGTGTCTATAAACTACACTAGGTTTTGGGAGTGTCTATAAATTACACTGGGTTTTGGGAGTGTCTATAAATTACACTGGTTTTGGGAGTGTCTATAAACTACACTGGGTTTTGGGAGTGTCTATAAACTACACTGGTTTTGGGAGTGACTATCAATTACACTGGGTTTTGGGAGTGTCTATAAATTACACTGGGTTTTGGGAGTGTCTATAAACTACACTGGGTTTTGGGAGTGTCTATAAATAACACTGGGTTTTGGGAGTGTCTATAAATAACACTGGGTTTTGGGAGTGTCTATAAATTACACTGGGTTTTGGGAGTGTCTATAAATTACACTGGGTTTTGGGAGTGTCTATAAACTACACTAGGTTTTGGGAGTGTCTATAAATTACACTGGGTTTTGGGAGTGTCTATAAATAACACTGGTTTTGGGAATTTCTATAAATCACACTGGGTTTTGGGAATTTCTATAAATCACACAGGGTTTTGGGAGTGTCTATAAATTACACTGGGTTTTGGGAGTGTCTATAAATTACACTGGGTTTTGGGAGTGTCTATAAATTACACTGGGTTTTGGGAGTGTCTATAAATTACACTGGGTTTTGGGAGTGTCTATAAATTACACTGGGTTTTGGGAGTGTCTATAAATTACACTGGGTTTTGGGAGTGTCTATAAACTACACTGGGTTTTGGGAGTGTCTATAAACTACACTGGGTTTTGGGAGTGTCTATAAACTACACTGGTTTTGGGAGTGACTATCAATTACACTGGGTTTTGGGAGTGTCTATAAATTACACTGGGTTTTGGGAGTGTCTATAAATTACACTGGGTTTTGGGAGTGTCTATAAACTACACTGGGTTTTGGGAGTGTCTATAAACTACACTGGGTTTTGGGAGTGTCTATAAACTACACTGGTTTTGGGAGTGTCTATAAATTACACAGGGTTTTGGGAGTGTCTATAAACTACACTGGGTTTTGGGAGTGTCTATAAACTACACTAGGTTTTGGGAGTGTCTATAAATTACACTGGGTTTTGGGAGTGTCTATAAATAACACTGGGTTTTGGGAGTGTCTATAAATTACACTGGGTTTTGGGAGTGTCTATAAATTACACTGGTTTTGGGAATTTCTATAAATCACACTGGGTTTTGGGAATTTCTATAAATCACACAGGGTTTTGGGAGTGTCTATAAATTACACTGGGTTTTGGGACTGTCTATAAATTACACTGGTTTTGGGAATTTCTATAAATCACACTGGGTTTTGGGAGTGTCTATAAATTACACTGGTTTTGGGAATTTCTATAAATTACACTGGGTTTTGGGACTGTCTATAAATTACACTGGCTTTGGGAATTTCTACAAACTGCACTGGGTTTTGGGAGTGTCTATAAATTACATTGGATTTTGTGAGTGTCTATAAATTACACTGGGTTTTGGGAGTGTCTCTAAATTACACTGGTGCTCTTGGAGTGTCTATAAATGACTGGGAGTGTCTCCTAATTACTCTGGGTTGTGGGAGTGTTGAATCGTTTGGATTTGGGGAGCATCTCTAAATGACACAATCTGAGGCTGTTTTTTTCATTTACAGTCAGCTGATTGCCTCAGGTTTCACGGAATCTCATTACGACGAGGATGGGACCCGAGTGACAATTACCCCAAATTACACGGTGAGTCAGTGACAGTTCAGGTATGCACCCGGAGTACAGGTATACACCCGGAGTACAGGTTTACACCCGGGGTACAGGTTTACACCTGGGGTACAGGTATACACCCGGGGTACAGTGTACAGGTATACACCCAGAGTACAGTGTACAGGTTTACACCCAGTGTACAGGTGTACACCTGGAGTACAGGTGTACACCTGGAGTACAGGTTTACACCCGGGGTACAGGTTTACACCCGGGGTACAGTGTACAGGTATACACCCGGAGTACAGTGTACAGGTATACACCCGGAGTACAGTGTACAGGTATACACCCGGAGTACAGTGTACAGGTTTACACCCAGAGTACAGGTGTACACCTGGGGTACAGGTGTACACCTGGGGTACAGGTTTACACCCGGAGTACAGGTATACACCCAGGGTACAGGTATACACCCAGGGTACAGGTATACACCCGGGGTACAGGTATACACACGGGGTACAGGTATACACCCTGGGTACAGGTTTACACCCGGGGTACAGGTATACACCCGGAGTACAGGTATACACCCGGAGTACAGGTTTACACCCGGGGTACAGGTTTACACCCGGTGTACAGGTCTCCACCCGGAGTACAGGTCTCCACCCGGGGTACAGTTCTCCACCCGGAGTACAGGTATACACCCGGGGTACAGGTTTACACCCGGAGTACAGGTATACACCCAGGGTACAGGTATACACCCAGGGTACAGGTTTACACCCAGAGTACAGGTTTACACCCGGGGTACAGGTTTACACCCGGAGTACAGTGTACAGGTTTACACCCAGAGTACAGTTATAAACCCGGAGTACTGTGTACAGGTATACACCCAGTGTACAGGTTTACACCCAGTGTACAGGTATACACCTGGAGTACAGGTATACACCTGGAGTACAGGTATACACCTGGAGTACAGGTATACACCTGGAGTACAGGTATACACCCAGTGTACAGGTATACACCCGGAGTACAGTGTACAGGTTTACACCCGGGGTACAGGTTTACACCCGGAGCACAGGTATACACCCGGAGTACAGTGTACAGGTTTACACCCAGAGTACAGTTATACACCCGGAGTACAGTGTACAGGTATACACCCAGAGTACAGGTATACACCCGGAGTACTGTGTACAGTACAGTTTTACACCCGGAGTACTGTGTATAGGTTTACACCCGGAGTACTGTGTACAGTACAGGTTTACACCCCGAGTACTGTGTATAGGTATACACCCAGAGTACTGTGTACAGTACAGGTTTACACCCGGAGTACTGTGTATAGGTATACACCCGGAGTACTGTGTACAGTACAGGTTTACACCCGGAGATTTGCTGAACAAATATTTTGTTTCAGTCTTTACGGTAGAGGACACTAAGAATATCCCAACACTGGACAAACAGGGGGCTCGAGGGGGGGGAGCAGCGAAATACGATTAAAATCACTCAGGAGATGGTACTCAGTAAAATAATGGGACTCAAGGTGAATAAATCCACTGGACCTGATGGCTTACATCCTAGGGTCTTGAGGGAAGGCTGGAAATTATAGACCAGTTAGCCTAACATCTGTGGTGGGTAAAATTTTGGATTCTATTATTAAGGAGACAGTAACGGAACATTTGGATAAACATAATTTAATAGGACAAAGTCAGCATGGCTTTACGAAGGGGAAGTCATGTCTGACAAATTTGCTTGAGTTCTTTGAGGACATAACGTACAGGGTGGATAAAGGGGAACCAGTGGACGTAGTGTATTTGGACTTCCAGAAGGCATTCGACAAGGTGCCACATAAAAGATTATTGCTCAAGATAAAGAATCACTGGATTGGGGGTAATATTCTGGCATGGGTGGAGGATTAGTTATCTAACAGGAAGAAGAGAGTTGGGATAAATGGTTCATTCTCGGACTGGCAACCAGTAGCCAGTGGTGTTCCGCAGGGGTCGGTGCTGGGTCCCCAACTCTTTACAATCTATATTAACGATTTGGAGGAGGGGACCGAGTGTAACATATCAAAGTTTGCAGATGATACAAAGATGGGAGGGAAAGTAGAGAGTGAGGAGGACATAAAAAACCTACAAGGGGATATAGACAGGCTGGGTGAGTGGGCGGAGATTTGGCAGATGCAATACAATATTGGAAAATGTGAGGTTATGCACTTTGGCAGGACAAATCAGAGAGCAAGTTATTATCTTAATGGCGAGAAACTGGAAAGTACTGCAGTACAAAGGGATCTGGGGGTCCGAGTGCAAGAAAATCAAAAAGTTAGTATGCAGGTGCAGCAGGTGATCAAGAAGGCCAACGGAATGTTGGCTTTTATTGCTGGGGGGATAGAATATAAAAACAAGGAGGTATTGCTGCAGTTATATAAGGTATTGGTGAGACCGCACCTGGAATACTGCATACAGTTTTGGTCTCCATACTTAAGAAAAGACATACTTGCTCTCGAGGCAGTACAAAGAAGGTTCACTCGGTTAATCCCGGGGATGAGGGGGCGGACATATGAGGAGAGGTTGAGTAGATTGGGACTCCACTCATTGGAGTTCAGAAGAATGAGAGGCGATCTTATTGAAACATATAAGATTGTGAAGGGGCTTGATCGGGTGGATGCGGTAAGGATGTTCCCAAGGATGGGTGAAACTAGAACTGGGGGGCATAATCTTAGAATAAGGGGCTGCTCTTTCAAAACTGAGATGAGGAGAAACTTCTTCACTCAGAGGGTGGTGGGTCTGTGGAATTTGCTGCCCCAGGAAGCTGTGGAAGCTACATCATTAAATAAATTTAAAACAGAAATAGACAGTTTCCTAGAAGTAAAGGGAATTAGGGGTTACGGGGAGCGGGCAGGAAATTGGACATGAATTTAGATTTGAGGTTAGGATCAGATCAGCCATGATCTTATTGAATGGCGGAGCAAGCTCGAGGGGCCGATTGGCCTACTCCTGCTCCTATTTCTTATGTTCTTATGTTCTTAATACACCCGGAGTACTGTGTACGGGTTTACACCCGGAGTACTGTGTACGGGTTTACACCCGGAGTACTGTGTACGGGTTTACACCCGGAGTACAGGTATACACCCGGAGTACAGTGTACACCCGGAGTACAGAGTACAGGTATACACCCAGAGTACAGTGTACAGGTATACACACGGAGTACAGTGCACAGGTTTACATCTGGAGTACTGTGTGCAGTACAGGTTTGCACCCGAAGTACTGTGTATGGGTTTACACCTGGAGTACTGCGTACGGGTATACACCCGGAGTACAGGTATACACCCGGAGTACAGGTATACACCCGGAGTACAGGTATACACCCGGAGTACAGTGTACAGGTATACACCCGGAGTACAGTGCACAGGTATACACCCAGAGTACAGTGTACAGTGATCAGGAGCAGGAACCCTGGCTGATTTCCCCTCTCTCTAACCCAGGGGTCACTGGACAGTGATCAGGAGCAGGAACCCTGGCTGATTTCCCCTCTCTCTAACCCAGGGATCACTGGACAGTGATCAGGAGCAGGAACCCTGGCTGATTTCCCCTCTCTCTAACCCAGGGGTCACTGGACAGTGATCGGGAGCAGGAACCCTGGCTGATTTCCCCTCTCTCTAACCCAGGGGTCACTGGACAGTGATCGGGAGCAGGAACCCTGGCTGATTTCCCCCTCTCTCTAACCCAGGGGTCACTGGACAGTGATCGGGAGCAGGAACCCTGGCTGATTTCCCCTCTCTCCAACCCAGGGGTCACTGGACAGTGATCGGGAGCAGGAACCCTGGCTGATTTCCCCCTCTCTCTAACCCAGGGGTCACTGGACAGTGATCGGGAGCAGGAACCCTGGCTGATTTCCCCTCTCTCTAACCCAGGGGTCACTGGACAGTGATCAGGAGCAGGAACCCTGGCTGATTTCCCCCTCTCTCTAACCCAGGGGTCACTGGACAGTGATCGGGAGCAGGAACCCTGGCTGATTTCCCCCTCTCTTTAACCCAGGGGTCACTGGACAGTGATCGGGAGCAGGAACCCTGGCTGATTTCCCCTCTCTCTAACCCAGGGGTCACTGGACAGTGATTGGGAGCAGGAACCCTGGCTGATTTCCCCTCTCTCTAACCCAGGGGTCACTGGACAGTGATCGGGAGCAGGAACCCTGGCTGATTTCCTCTCTCTCTAACCCAGGGGTCAGTGGGGCCAAATTGTCATCCGAGCTGAGATCAGAAGTGAGCAGTGTGATTGGTGTGATGACATGGAGGTAACCAATCATGGTTAATGATGAGCTGAGTCTGTGTTTGTGTCTGTACAGGAGCACTGTCTGTACCAGGGTCACGTGAGGGGTCACGGAGAATCATGGCTGGTGCTGAGCCTCTGCTCTGGGGTCAGGTGAGAACCAAATCTCCAATGCTTGGAACCCTTGCAGCCATAGGAGGGAGGGCAGAGGGCAATGGGCGGAGTACATAAGACGGCGGGCAGTGGGCGGAGGGAAATGGGCGGAGGGCGTTGGGCGGAGGGCGTTGGGTGGAGGGCAATGGACGGAGGGCAATGGACGGAGGGCGTTGGGCGGAGGGCGTTGGGCGGAGGGCGTTGGGTGGAGGGCAATGGGCGGAGGGCAATGGACGGAGGGCGTTGGGCGGAGGGCGTTGGGTGGAGGGCAATGGACGGAGGGCAATGGACGGAGGGCGTTGGGCGGAGGGCAATGGACAGAGGGCAATGGACGGAGGGTGTTGGGCGGAGGGCGTTGGGTGGAGGGCAATGGACGGAGGGCAATGGACGGAGGGCGTTGGGCGGAGGGCAATGGACGGAGGGCGTTGGGCGGAGGGCAATGGACAGAGGGCAATGGACGGAGGGCGTTGGGCGGAGGGCAATGGACAGAGGGCAATGGACGGAGGGTGTTGGGCGGAGGGCGTTGGGCGGAGGGCAATGGACGGAGGGCAATGGACGGAGGGTGTTGGGCGGAGGGCAATGGACGGAGGGCAATGGACGGAGGGTGTTGGGCGGAGGGCAATGGACGGAGGGCAATGGACGGAGGGTGTTGGGCGGAGGGCAATGGACGGAGGGCAATGGACGGAGGGTGTTGGGCGGAGGGTGTTGGGCGGAGGGCAATGGACGGAGGGCGTTGGGCGGAGGGCAATGGACGGAGGGCGTTGGGCGGAGGGCAATGGACGGAGGGCGTTGGGCGGAGGGGAGAGTCACTGCAGAGAGTCTGTAGTCACTGGGGAGGGACAGTGGCCCGTGGGGATGGTCTGTGGGGAGGGGCAGTGCAGAGGGTCTGTGGGCAGGGGGAGGGTCTGTGGGCAGGGGAGGGTCTCGAGTCTGCTCCAATCACAGGCTTCTCTCGGACGGGGTGATGGGTGGAATTTGCAATGTTGTGAGCCAATGGCTGCAGGCGAGGAGGGGGAGGGGTTCCGAGTCTCCGATTGGTCATAGAGTCATAGAGTTATACAGCACGGATAGAGGCCCTTCGGCCCATCGTGTCCGCGCCGGCCATCAGCCCTGTCTACTCTAATCCCATATTCCAGCATTTGGTCCGTAGCCTTGTATGCTATGGCATTTCAAGTGCTCATCCAAATGCTTCTTGAATGTTGTGAGGGTTCCTGCCTCCACAACCCTTTCAGACAGTGAGTTCCAGACTCCAACCACCCTCTGGGTGAAAAAGTTCTTTCTCAAATCCCCTCTCAACCTCCCGCCTTTCACCTTGAATCTATGTCCCCTTGTTATAGAACCCTCAACGAAGGGAAAAAGCTCCTTAGTATCCATCCTATCTGTGCCCCTCATAATTTTGTACACCTCAATCATGTCCCCCCTCAGCCTCCTCTGCTCCAAGGAAAACAAACCCAATCTTCCCAGTCTCTCTTCATAGCTGAAGCGCTCCAGCCCTGGTAACATCCTGGTGAATCTCCTCTGCACCCTCTCCAAAGCGATCACATCCTTCCTGTAGTGTGGCGACCAGAACTGCACACAGTACTCCAGCTGTGGCCTAACCAGTGTTTTATACAGCTCCATCATAACCTCCTTGCTCTTATAGTCTATGCCTCGGCTAATAAAGGCTAGTATCCCATATGCCTTCTTTACCACCTTATCTACCTGTTCCGCCACCTTCAGGGATCTGTGAACTTGCACACCAAGATCCCTCTGACCCTCTGTCTTGCCTAGGGTCCTCCCATTCATTGTGTATTCCCTTGCCTTGTTAGTCCCTCCAAAGTGCATCACCTCGCACTTTTCCGGGTTAAATTCCATTTGCCACTGTTCCGCCCATCTGACCAACCCATCTATATCGTCCTGCAGACTGAGGCTATCCTCCTCGCTATTTACCACCCTACCAATCTTTGTATCATCAGCGAACTTACTGATCATACCTTTTACATTCATATCCAAGTCATTAATGTAGACCACAAACAGCAAGGGACCCAGCACCGATCCCTGTGGTACCCCACTGGCCACAGGCTTCCAGTCACAAAAACAACCTTCGACCATCACCCTCTGCCTTCTGCCACTAAGCCAGTTTTGTATCCAAAGTGCCAAGGCACCCTGGATTCCATGGGCTCGTACCTTCTTGACCAGTCTCCTGTGGGGGACTTTATCGAAGGCCTTACTGAAATCCATGTATACCACATCCACTGCGTTACCCTCATCCACACGCCGAGTCACCCCCTCAAAAAATTCAATCAAATTAGTCAGACATGATCTTCCCTTGACAAAGCCATGTTGACTATCCCTGATTAATCCTTGCTTCTCCAAGTGGAGACTAATTTTGTCCTTCAGAATTTTTTCCAATAATTTTCCTACCACTGATGTTAGGCTCACTGGCCTGTAGTTCCCCGGGTTTTCCCTACTCCCCTTCTTGAATAATGGTATTACATTAGCGGTTCTCCAGTCCTCTGGCACATCCCCTGTGGCCAGAGAGGTTCTGAATATATGTGTCAGAGCCCCCGCAATCTCCTCCTTTGCCTCACACAGTAGCCTGGGATACATTTCGTCCGGGCCTGGGGATTTATCCATTTTTAGGCCTGCTAAAACCGCCAATACCTCCTCCCGCTCGATGTTAATATGTTCGAGTATATCACAGTCCCCCTGCCGTATTTCTATGTCTACATCGTCCTTCTCCATAGTGAAAACAGATGCAAAAAATTCATTTAGAACCCCTCCTACATCTGCCGGCTCCACACACAGATTGCCATTTTTGTCCCTAATGGGCCCTATTTTTTCCCTAGTTATCCTCTTACCCTTAATATACTTATAAAACATCTTAGGATTTTCCTTTATTTTGCTCGCCAGTGTTATTTCATGGCCCCTCCTTGATCTCCTAATTTCTTTTTTAAGTATCCCCCTGCACTTTGTGTACTCCTCTGGGGCTTCCTCTGTCTTTAGCCTTTTGTATCTGCCAAAAGCCCTCCTTTTTTTCCTAATCCATTCTCGTATATCCCCTGACATCCAAGGTTCCCTGGAGTTCTTGGAACCACCCTTGACCTTTACGGGAACATGTTGCCATTGTATGGTCTCAATCTCCCTTCTGAAAGACTCCCATTGCTCCGATGGTCAGCTGACTCCGGGCATTGAGTGTCCAAAGCACGAGACAAATGCAGGTGGTTGTTGTTGTCCCATGATGCAGTGGGCTTGTTGTCGTGGATACGATTGACAGTTATTACCTGGAGCCAATCAGAGAGGAGAATCGTCACATCATCTACAGAACGGAACATCTACCAATCAGGACAGGAACCTGTGGACATGGAAACAGCAGCCAATCAGGCATCAGCGTGATCAACCAGATCCTTCAGCAGCAACAACTCAGGGTGAGACTAACATTCTATACAAGGGGGGGCCGTCCCGGGCAGGGGGGGTCGTGGGCAGGGGGGGCGCGGGCAGGGGGTGCCGCGGGCAGGGGGGGCCGCGGGCAGTGGGGGGATGCGGGCAGGGGGGGGATGCGGGCAGGGGGGGTCGTGGGCAGGGGGGGGCCGCAGGCAGGGGGGGCGCGGGCAGGGGGGGCCGCGGGCAGGGGGGGCCGCGGGCAGGGGGGGGGATGCGGGCAGGGGGGGGCCGCGGGCAGGGGGGCGCGGGCAGCGGGGGCCGTGGGCGGGGGGGGCCGCGGGCAGGGGGGGCGCAGGCAGGGGGCCGTGGGCAGGGGGCCGTCCCGGGCAGGGGGGGGGCCGTCCCGGGCAGGGGGGGCCGCGGGCAGGGGGGGCCGTCCCGGGCAGCGGGGGGCCGTCCCGGGCAGGGGGGCCGTGGGCAGGGGGGGGCCGCGGGCAGTGGGCCCGCGGGCAGGGGGGCCGTGGGCAGGGGGGGGCCGCGGGCAGGGGGGCCGCGGGCAGGGGGGCCGCGGGCAGGGCGGGCCGCGGGCAGGGGGGGGGCGCGGGCAGGGGGCCGTGGGCAGGGGGGTCAGGGGGCCGTCCCGGGCATGAGGGGGCCGTCCCGGGCAGGGGGGGCCGCGGGCAGGGGGGGCCGTCCCGGACGGGGGGGGCCGTTCCGGGGCAGGGGGGGCCGTCCCGGGCAGGGGGGGCCGCGGGCCTCGATCATCAATCGAGGCCATATGGGTTGAGCTAAGAAATGAAAAAGGGGCAGTCACATTACTAGGAGTGAACTATAGACCCCCGAATAGCGAGAGGGAGATAGAATGAGAGGAGATCTTATTGAAACATACAAGATTTCTCAAAGGTCGGGGAGTCTAAAACAAGGGGACATAGATTTAAGGTGAGAGGGGAGAGATACAAAAGGGTCCAGAGGGGCAATTTTTTCACTCAAAGGGTGGTGAGTGTCTGGATCGAGCTGCCAGAGGCAGTAGTAGAGGCGGGTACAATTTTGTCTTTTAAAAAGCATTTGGACAGTTACGTGGGTAAGATGGGTATAGAGGGATATGGGCCAAGTGCAGGCAATTGGGACTAGCTTAGTGGTATAAACTGGGCGACATGGACATGTTGTGGAGGCAGGAACCCTCACAACATTCAAGAAGCATTTGGATGAGCACTTGAAATGCCATAGCATACAAGGCTACGGACCAAATGCTGGAATATGGGATTAGAGTAGACAGGGCTTGATGGCCGGCGCGGACACGATGGGCCGAAGGGCCTCTATCCGTGCTGTATAACTCTATGACTCTATGTTGGGCCGAAGGGCCTGTTTCCATGTTGTAAACTTCTATGATTCTATGATTCTATGATCCCTTCTCACAACTGGAATTGATTCTTTAACCAATAATGCTACCCCCCCTCCTTTTTTATCACCCACTCTATCCTGCCTGAAAACTCTATATCCAGGGATATTGAGCTGCCAATTATCCCCCTCTTTAAGCCAGGTTTCCATTATAGCAACGATATCGTGCTGCCATGTGTCTATCTGTGCCCTTAGCTCATCTGCTTTATCTGTAATACTCCTTGCATTGAAGTATATACCCTTTAACCCCATCAAATTCCTGTGCTGAACTCTATTTAATCTTTGCTTCTTTTGCCTTTCTGAGTCACTAACTACGTCACTAACTGCTTTTCTACTTCCCGTTTCCTGGTCTGAATTTGTCCTATCTGTACCTGCCCTTTGGTTCCCATCCCCCTGCCATACTAGTTTAAACCCTCCCCAACAGAACTAGCAACTGCCCCCATGAGGATATTGGTCCCGGTTCTGCTTGGGTGCAGCCCGTCCAGCTTGTACAGGTCCCGCCTTTCCCAGAATCGGTCCCAACGCCTCAGGAATTTAAACCCTCCCTCCGACACCATCTCTCAAGCCACGCATTCATCTGGTCTATTCTCCTATTTCTGCTCTCGCTAGCACGTGGCATTGGGAGTAATCCTGAGATTACTACCTTAGAGGTCCTGCTTTTTAATTTATCTCCTAACTCCCCATATTCTGCTTGCAGGACCTCATCCCTTTTTTTACCCATGTCGTTGGTACCGATATGGACCACGACTACTGGCTGTTCACCCTCTCCCTTCAGAATGTCCTGCAGCCGCTCCGTGACATCCTTGACCCGAGCACCAGGGAGGCAACATACCATCCTGGAGTCACGTTTGCGGCTGCAGAAACGCCTATCTGTTCCCCTTATGATGGAATCCCCTATCATTATTGCTCTCCCATTCTTTTTCCTCCCCTCCTGATGATATTATGATCACTGTTTCCCAAATGCTCCCTCACTGAAACATGCCCCACCTGCCCCACTTCATTCCCAGTACTAGATCCAGCTCTGCTTCCTTCCTGGTTGGGCTGGAAACACACTGTTCCAGAAAGTTCTCTTGAACACATTTCAGGAATCCCTCCCCTCTTTGCCCTTTACCCTGTTACTGTCCCAGTCTATATTGGGGTAATTGAAGTCCCCCATTATCACTGCTCTCTAGTTCTTGCATCTTTCTGTAATGTGCCTGCAAGTGTTCTCCTCTATCTCCTTCCCACTATTTGCTGGTCTGTAGTACACACCCAGTAGTGGAATAGCTCCTCTGTTGTTCCTCAATTATGGACAGGGGCAAGCATCATTGACCAGTGAGGGGGTTTATATACTGGGGGAAGGTGTTTAGATACTGGGGGAAGGTGTTTATATACTGGGGGAAGGGGTTTATATACTGGGGGAAGGGGTTTATATACTGGGGGAAGGTGTTTATATACTGGGGGAAGATGTTTATATACTGGGGGAAGGTGTTTATATACTGGGGGAAAGTGTTTATATACTGGGGGAAGGGGTTTATATACTGGGGGAAGGTGTTTATATACTGGGGGAAGATGTTTATATACTGGGGGAAGATGTTTATATACTGGGGGAAGGTGTTTATATACTGGGGGAAGGTGTTTATATACTGGGGGAAGGTGTTTATATACTGGGGGAAGGTGTTTATATACTGGGGGAAGATGTTTAGATACTGGGGGAAGGGGTTTAGATACTGGGGGAAAGTGTTTAGATACTGGGGGAAGGTGTTTAGATACTGGGGGAAAGTGTTTAGATACTGGGGGAAGGGGTTTAGATACTGGGGGAAGGGGTTTAGATACTGGGGGAAAGTGTTTAGATACTGGGGGAAGGTGTTTAGATACTGGGGGAAAGTGTTTAGATACTGGGGGAAAGTGTTTAGATACTGGGGGAAGGGGTTTAGATACTGGGGGAAAGTGTTTAGATACTGGGGGAAGGGGTTTAGATACTGGGGGAAGGTGTTCAGATACTGGGGGAAAGTGTTTAGATACTGGGGGAAGGTGTTTAGATACTGGGGGAAAGTGTTTATATACTGGGGGAAAGTGTTTATATACTGGGGGAAGGTGTTTAGATACTGGGGGAAGGTGTTTATATACTGGGGGAAGGTGTTTAGATACTGGGGGAAGGGGTTTAGATACTGGGGGAAAGTGTTTAGATACTGGGGGAAGGTGTTTAGATACTGGGGGAAGGTGTTTATATACTGGGGGAAAGTGTTTAGATACTGGGGGAAGGTGTTTATATACTGGGGGAAGGGGTTTATATACTGGGGGAAGGGGTTTATATACTGGGGGAAGGGGTTTATATACTGGGGGAAGGGGTTTATATACTGGGGGAAGGGGTTTATATACTGGGGGAAGGTGTTTATATACTGGGGGAAGGGGTTTATATACTGGGGGAAGGGGTTTATATACTGGGGGAAGGGGTTTATATACTGGGGGAAGGTGTTTATATACTGGGGGAAGGGGTTTATATACTGGGGGAAGGGGTTTATATACTGGGGGAAGGGGTTTATATACTGGGGGAAGGGGTTTATATACTGGGGGAAGGTGTTTATATACTGGGGGCAGATGTTTATATACTGGGGGAAGATGTTTATATACTGGGGGAAGGTGTTTATATACTGGGGGAAGGTGTTTATATACTGGGGGAAAGTGTTTATATACTGGGGGAAAGTGTTTATATACTGGGGGAAGATGTTTAGATACTGGGGGAAGGGGTTTAGATACTGGGGGAAAGTGTTTAGATACTGGGGGAAGGTGTTTAGATATGGGGGAAAGTGTTTAGATACTGGGGGAAGGGGTTTAGATACTGGGGGAAAGTGTTTAGATACTGGGGGAAGGTGTTTAGATACTGGGGGAAGGTGTTTAGATACTGGGGGAAAGTGTTTATATACTGGGGGAAAGTGTTTATATACTGGGGGAAAGTGTTTAGATACTGGGGGAAGGTGTTTAGATACTGGGGGAAGGTGTTTAGATACTGGGGGAAGGGATTTAGATACTGGGGGAAAGTGTTTAGATACTGGGGGAAGGTGTTTATATACTGGGGGAAGGTGTTTATATACTGGGGGAAAGTGTTTAGATACTGGGGGAAGGTGTTTATATACTGGGGGAAGGTGTTTATATACTGGGGGAAGGTGTTTATATACTGGGGGAAGGGATTTAGATACTGGGGGAAAGTGTTTAGATACTGGGGGAAGGTGTTTATATACTGGGGGAAGGTGTTTATATACTGGGGGAAGGTGTTTATATACTGGGGGAAGGTGTTTAGATACTGGGGGAAGGGATTTAGATACTGGGGGAAAGTGTTTAGATACTGGGGGAAGGTGTTTATATACTGGGGGAAGGTGTTTATATACTGGGGGAAAGTGTTTAGATACTGGGGGAAAGTGTTTATATACTGGGGGAAGGTGTTTATATACTGGGGGAAGGGGTTTAGATACTGGGGGAAAGTGTTTATATACTGGGGGAAGGTGTTTATATACTGGGGGAAGGTGTTTATATACTGGGGGAAGGTGTTTATATACTGGGGGAAGGGGTTTAGATACTGGGGGAAGGTGTTTATATACTGGGGGAAGGTGTTTATATACTGGGGGAAGGTGTTTATATACTGGGGGAAGGTGTTTATATACTGGGGGAAGGGGTTTATATACTGGGGGAAGGTGTTTAGATACTGGGGGAAGGGGTTTATATACTGGGGGATGGTGTTTATATACTGGGGGAAGGTGTTTATATACTGGGGGAAGGTGTTTATATACTGGGGGAAGGTGTTTATATACTGGGGGAAGGTGTTTATATACTGGGGGAAGGTGTTTATATACTGGGGGAAGGTGTTTATATACTGGGGGAAGGTGTTTATATACTGGGGGAAGGGGTTTATATACTGGGGGAAGGTGTTTATATACTGGGGGAAGGGGTTTATATACTGGGGGAAGGGGTTTATACACTGGGGGAAGGGGTTTATATACTGGGGGAAGGTGTTTATATACTGGGGGAAGGTGTTTATACACTGGGGGAAGGGGTTTATACACTGGGGGAAGGGGTTTATATACTGGGGGAAGGGGTTTATATACTGGGGGAAGGTGTTTATATACTGGGGGAAGGTGTTTATATACTGGGGGAAGGTGTTTATATACTGGGGGAAGGTGTTTATATACTGGGGGAAGGTGTTTATATACTGGGGGAAAGTGTTTATATACTGGGGGAAGGTGTTAAAATACTGGGGGAAGGTGTTTATATACTGGGGGAAGGTGTTTATATACTGGGGGAAGGTGTTTATATACTGGGGGAAGGTGTTTTGATACTGGGGGAAGGTGTTTATACACTGGGGGAAGGTGTTTATATACTGGGGGAAGGTGTTTTGATACTGGGGGAAGGTGTTTATATACTGGGGGAAGGTGTTTTGATACTGGGGGAAGGTGTTTATATACTGGGGGAAGGTGTTTATATACTGGGGGAAGGTGTTTTGATACTGGGGGAAGGTGTTTATATACTGGGGGAAGGTGTTTATACACTGGGGGAAGGGGTTTATACACTGGGGGAAGGGGTTTATATACTGGGGGAAGGTGTTTATATACTGGGGGAAGGTGTTTATACACTGGGGGAAGGGGTTTATACACTGGGGGAAGGGGTTTATATACTGGGGGAAGGTGTTTATATACTGGGGGAAGGTGTTTATATACTGGGGGAAGGGGTTTATATACTGGGGGAAAGTGTTTATATACTGGGGGAAGGTGTTTAGATACTGGGGGAAGGTGTTTTGATACTGGGGGAAGGTGTTTATATACTGGGGGAAAGTGTTTATATACTGGGGGAAGGTGTTTATACACTGGGGGAAGGGGTTTATACACTGGGGGAAGGGGTTTATACACTGGGGGAAGGTGTTTATATACTGGGGGAAGGTGTTTATATACTGGGGGAAGGTGTTTAGATACTGGGGGAAGGTGTTTTGATACTGGGGGAAGGTGTTTATATACTGGGGGAAGGGGTTTATACACTGGGGGAAGGGGTTTATATACTGGGGGAAGGTGTTTATATACTGGGGGAAGGTGTTTAGATACTGGGGGAAGGTGTTTTGATACTGGGGGAAGGTGTTTATATACTGGGGGAAGGTGTTTATACACTGGGGGAAGGGGTTTATACACTGGGGGAAGGGGTTTATATACTGGGGGAAGGTGTTTATATACTGGGGGAAGGTGTTTTGATACTGGGGGAAGGTGTTTATATACTGGGGGAAGGTGTTTTGATACTGGGGGAAGGTGTTTAGATACTGGGGGAAAGTGTTTAGATACTGGGGGAAGGGGTTTAGATACTGGGGGAAGGTGTTTATATACTGGGGGAAGGTGTTTTGATACTGGGGGAAGGTGTTTATATACTAGGGGAAGGTGTTTATATACTGGGGGAAGGTGTTTATATACTGGGGGAAAGTGTTTATATACTGGGGGAAGGTGTTTCGATACTGGGGGAAGGTGTTTAGATACTGGGGGAAGGTGTTTAGATACTGGGGGAAGGTGTTTATATACTGGGGGAAGGTGTTTAGATACTGGGGGAAGGGGTTTATATACTGGGGGAAGGGGTTTAGATACTGGGGGAAGGTGTTTAGCTACTGGGGGAAAGTGTTTATATACTGGGGGAAGGTGTTTATATACTGGGGGAAGGGGTTTATATACTGGGGGAAGGTGTTTAGATACTGGGGGAAGGGGTTTATATACTGGGGGAAGGTGTTTATATACTGGGGGAAGGGGTTTATATACTGGGGGAAGGTGTTTATATACTGGGGGAAAGTGTTTAGATACTGGGGGAATGTGTTTATATACTGGGGGAAGGTGTTTAGATACTGGGGGAAGGTGTTTATATACTGGGGGAAGGTGTTTATATACTGGGGGAAGGTGTTTATATACTGGGGGAAGGGGTTTATATACTGGGGGAAGGTGTTTAGATACTGGGGGAAAGTGTTTATATACTGGGGGAAAGTGTTTATATACTGGGGGAAGGTGTTTAGATACTGGGGGAAAGTGTTTATATACTGGGGGAAAGTGTTTATATACTGGGGGAAAGTGTTTATATACTGGGGGAAGGTGTTTATATACTGGGGGAAGGGGTTTATATACCGGGGGAAGGGGTTTATATACTGGGGGAAGGGGTTTGGATACTGGGGGATGGTGTTTATATACTGGGGGAAGGTGTTTATATACTGGGGGAAGGGGTTTATATACTGGGGGAAGGTGTTTATATACTGGGGGAAGGTGTTTATATACTGGGGGAAGGTGTTTATATACTGGGGGAAGGTGTTTATATACTGGGGGAAGGGGTTTATATACTGGGGGAAGGGGTTTATATACTGGGGGAAGGGGTTTATATACTGGGGGAAGGGGTTTGGATACTGGGGGAAGGTGTTTATATACTGGGGGAAGGTGTTTGTATACTGGGGGAAGGGGTTTATATACTGGGGGAAGGTGTTTATATACTGGGGGAAGGGGTTTATATACTGGGGGAAGGGGTTTATATACTGGGGGAAGGGGTTTGGATACTGGGGGAAGGTGTTTATATACTGGGGGAAGGTGTTTATACACTGGGGGAAGGTGTTTATATACTGGGGGAAGGGGTTTATATACTGGGGGAAGGGGTTTATATACTGGGGGAAGGGGTTTGGATACTGGGGGAAGGTGTTTATTTACTGGGGGAAGGTGTTTATATACTGGGGGAAGGGGTTTATATACTGGGGGAAGGTGTTTAGATACTGGGGGAAGGGGTTCAGATACTGGGGGAAGGTGTTTATATACTGGGGGAAGGGGTTTAGATACTGGGGGAAGGTGTTTATATACTGGGGGAAGGTGTTCAGATACTGGGGGAAGGGGTTTATATACTTGGGGAAGGTGTTTATATACTGGGGGAAGGTGTTTATATACTGGGGGAAGGTGTTTTTATACTGGGGGAAGGGGTTTAGATACTGGGGGACGGTGTTTATATACTGGGGGAAGGTGTTCAGATACTGGGGGAAGGGGTTTATATACTGGGGGAAGGTGTTTATATACTGGGGGAAGGTGTTTATATACTGGGGGAAGGTGTTTATATACTGGGGGAAGGTGTTCAGATACTGGGGGAAGGGGTTTAGATGCTGGGGGAAGGTGTTCAGATACTGGGGGAAGGGGTTTAGATACTGGGGGAAGGTGTTTAGATACTGGGGGAAGGTGTTCAGATACTGGGGGAAGGGGTTTAGATACTGGGGGAAGGTGTTTAGATACTAGGGGAAAGTGTTCAGATACTGGGGGAAGGGGTTTAGATACTGGGGGAAGGTGTTTAGATACTGGGGGAAGGTGTTCAGATACTGGGGGAAAGTGTTTATATACTGGGGGAAGGTGTTTATATACTGGGGGAAAGTGTTTATATACTGGGGGAAGGTGTTTATATACTGGGGGAAAGTGTTTATATACTGGGGGAAGGGGTTTAGATACTGGGGGAAGGTGTTCAGATACTGGGGGAAAGTGTTTAGATACCGGGGGAAGGTGTTTATATACTGGGGGAAGGTGTTTATATACTGGGGGAAAGTGTTTATATACTGGGGGAAGGTGTTTAGATACTGGGGGAAGGTGTTTATATACTGGGGGAAGGTGTTTAGATACTGGGGGAAGGTGTTTATATACTGGGGGAAGGTGTTTATATACTGGGGGAAGGTGTTTATATACTGGGGGAAGGTGTTTATATACTGGGGGAAAGTGTTTATATACTGGGGGAAGGTGTTTAGATACTGGGGGAAGGTGTTTATATACTGGGGGAAGGTGTTTATATACTGGGGGAAGGTGTTTATATACTGGGGGAAAGTGTTTAGATACTGGGGGAAGGGGTTTATATACTGGGGGAAGGTGTTTATATACTGGGGGAAAGTGTTTATATACTGGGGGAAGGGGTTTATATACTGGGGGAAGGTGTTTATATACTGGGGGAAGGTGTTTATACACTGGGGGAAGGGGTTTATACACTGGGGGAAGGGGTTTATATACTGGGGGAAGGTGTTTATATACTGGGGGAAGGTGTTTATATACTGGGGGAAGGTGTTTAGATACTGGGGGAAGGTGTTTTGATACTGGGGGAAGGTGTTTATATACTGGGGGAAGGTGTTTATACACTGGGGGAAGGGGTTTATACACTGGGGGAAGGGGTTTATACACTGGGGGAAGGTGTTTATATACTGGGGGAAGGTGTTTATATACTGGGGGAAGGTGTTTAGATACTGGGGGAAGGTGTTTTGATACTGGGGGAAGGTGTTTATATACTGGGGGAAGGGGTTTATACACTGGGGGAAGGGGTTTATATACTGGGGGAAGGTGTTTATATACTGGGGGAAGGTGTTTAGATACTGGGGGAAGGTGTTTTGATACTGGGGGAAGGTGTTTATATACTGGGGGAAGGTGTTTATACACTGGGGGAAGGGGTTTATACACTGGGGGAAGGGGTTTATATACTGGGGGAAGGTGTTTATATACTGGGGGAAGGTGTTTTGATACTGGGGGAAGGTGTTTATATACTGGGGGAAGGTGTTTAGATACTGGGGGAAAGTGTTTAGATACTGGGGGAAGGGGTTTAGATACTGGGGGAAGGTGTTTATATACTGGGGGAAGGTGTTTATATACTGGGGGAAGGTGTTTTGATACTGGGGGAAGGTGTTTATATACTGGGGGAAAGTGTTTATATACTGGGGGAAGGTGTTTATATACTGGGGGAAGGTGTTTCGATACTGGGGGAAGGTGTTTAGATACTGGGGGAAGGGGTTTAGATACTGGGGGAAGGTGTTTAGCTACTGGGGGAAGGTGTTTAGCTACTGGGGGAAAGTGTTTATATACTGGGGGAAGGTGTTTATATACTGGGGGAAGGTGTTTAGATACTGGGGGAAGGTGTTTATATACTGGGGGAAGGTGTTTAGATACTGGGGGAAGGGGTTTATATACTGGGGGAAGGGGTTTAGATACTGGGGGAAGGTGTTTAGCTACTGGGGGAAAGTGTTTATATACTGGGGGAAGGTGTTTATATACTGGGGGAAGGGGTTTATATACTGGGGGAAGGTGTTTAGATACTGGGGGAAGGGGTTTATATACTGGGGGAAGGTGTTTATATACTGGGGGAAGGGGTTTATATACTGGGGGAAGGTGTTTATATACTGGGGGAAAGTGTTTAGATACTGGGGGAAGGTGTTTATATACTGGGGGAAGGTGTTTAGATACTGGGGGAAGGTGTTTATATACTGGGGGAAGGTGTTTATATACTGGGGGAAGGTGTTTATATACTGGGGGAAGGTGTTTATATACTGGGGGAAGGGGTTTATATACTGGGGGAAGGTGTTTAGATACTGGGGGAAAGTGTTTATATACTGGGGGAAAGTGTTTATATACTGGGGGAAGGTGTTTAGATACTGGGGGAAGGTGTTTATATACTGGGGGAAGGTGTTTATATACTGGGGGAAGGTGTTTATATACTGGGGGAAGGTGTTTAGATACTGGGGGAAAGTGTTTAGATACTGGGGGAAGGTGTTTAGATACTGGGGGAAGGTGTTTATATACTGGGGGAAGGGGTTTATATACTGGGGGAAGGTGTTTATATACTGGGGGAAGGTGTTCAGATACTGGGGGAAGGGGTTTAGATACTGGGGGAAGGTGTTCAGATACTGGGGGAAGGGGATTAGATACTGGGGGAAGGTGTTTAGATACTGGGGGAAGGTGTTCAGATACTGGGGGAAGGGGTTTAGATACTGGGGGAAGGTGTTTAGATACTGGGGGAAAGTGTTCAGATACTGGGGGAAGGGGTTTAGATACTGGGGGAAGGTGTTCATATACTGGGGGAAAGTGTTTATATACTGGGGGAAGGTGTTTATATACTGGGGGAAAGTGTTTATATACTGGGGGAAGGTGTTTATATACTGGGGGAAAGTGTTTATATACTGGGGGAAGGGGTTTAGATACTGGGGGAAGGTGTTCAGATACTGGGGGAAAGTGTTTAGATACCGGGGGAAGGTGTTTATATACTGGGGGAAGGTGTTTATATACTGGGGGAAAGTGTTTATATACTGGGGGAAGGGGTTTAGATACTGGGGGAAGGTGTTTAGATACTGGGGGAAGGTGTTTATATACTGGGGGAAGGTGTTTAGATACTGGGGGAAGGTGTTTATATACTGGGGGAAGGTGTTTAGATACTGGGGGAAGGTGTTTATATACTGGGGGAAGGTGTTTATATACTGGGGGAAGGTGTTTATATACTGGGGGAAAGTGTTTATATACTGGGGGAAGGTGTTTAGATACTGGGGGAAGGTGTTTATATACTGGGGGAAGGTGTTTATATACTGGGGGAAGGTGTTTATATACTGGGGGAAAGTGTTTATATACTGGGGGAAGGGGTTTAGATACTGGGGGAAGGTGTTTAGATACTGGGGGAAGGTGTTTATATACTGGGGGAAGGGGTTTAGATACTGGGGGAAGGTGTTTATATACTGGGGGAAGGTGTTTATATACTGGGGGAAGGTGTTTATATACTGGGGGAAGGGGTTTATATACTGGGGGAAAGTGTTTAGATACTGGGGGAAGGGGTTTATATACTGGGGGAAGGTGTTTATATACTGGGGGAAAGTGTTTATATACTGGGGGAAGGGGTTTATATACTGGGGGAAGGTGTTTATATACTGGGGGAAGGTGTTTATACACTGGGGGAAGGGGTTTATACACTGGGGGAAGGGGTTTATATACTGGGGGAAGGTGTTTATATACTGGGGGAAGGTGTTTATATACTGGGGGAAGGTGTTTAGATACTGGGGGAAGGTGTTTTGATACTGGGGGAAGGTGTTTATATACTGGGGGAAGGTGTTTATACACTGGGGGAAGGGGTTTATACACTGGGGGAAGGGGTTTATACACTGGGGGAAGGTGTTTATATACTGGGGGAAGGTGTTTATATACTGGGGGAAGGTGTTTAGATACTGGGGGAAGGTGTTTTGATACTGGGGGAAGGTGTTTATATACTGGGGGAAGGGGTTTATACACTGGGGGAAGGGGTTTATATACTGGGGGAAGGTGTTTATATACTGGGGGAAGGTGTTTAGATACTGGGGGAAGGGGTTTATATACTGGGGGAAGGTGTTTATATACTGGGGGAAGGTGTTTATACACTGGGGGAAGGGGTTTATACACTGGGGGAAGGGGTTTATATACTGGGGGAAGGTGTTTATATACTGGGGGAAAGTGTTTATATACTGGGGGAAGGGGTTTATACACTGGGGGAAGGGGTTTATATACTGGGGGAAGGTGTTTATATACTGGGGGAAAGTGTTTATATACTGGGGGAAGGGGTTTATATACTGGGGGAAGGTGTTAAAATACTGGGGGAAGGTGTTTTGATACTGGGGGAAGGTGTTTATATACTGGGGGAAGGTGTTTATACACTGGGGGAAGGGGTTTATACACTGGGGGAAGGGGTTTATATACTGGGGGAAGGTGTTTATATACTGGGGGAAGGTGTTTATATACTGGGGGAAGGGGTTTATATACTGGGGGAAGGTGTTTTGATACTGGGGGAAGGTGTTTATATACTGGGGGAAGGTGTTTTGATACTGGGGGAAGGTGTTTAGATACTGGGGGAAAGTGTTTAGATACTGGGGGAAGGGGTTTAGATACTGGGGGAAGGTGTTTATATACTGGGGGAAGGTGTTTATATACTGGGGGAAGGTGTTTTGATACTGGGGGAAGGTGTTTATATACTGGGGGAAAGTGTTTATATACTGGGGGAAGGTGTTTATATACTGGGGGAAGGTGTTTAGATACTGGGGGAAGGGGTTTAGATACTGGGGGAAGGTGTTTAGCTACTGGGGGAAAGTGTTTATATACTGGGGGAAGGTGTTTATATACTGGGGGAAGGGGTTTATATACTGGGGGAAGGTGTTTAGATACTGGGGGAAGGTGTTTATATACTGGGGGAAGGTGTTTAGATACTGGGGGAAGGGGTTTATATACTGGGGGAAGGGGTTTAGATACTGGGAGAAGGTGTTTAGCTACTGGGGGAAAGTGTTTATATACTGGGGGAAGGTGTTTATATACTGGGGGAAGGGGTTTATATACTGGGGGAAGGGGTTTATATACTGGGGGAAAGTGTTTAGATACTGGGGGAAGGTGTTTATATACTGGGGGAAGGTGTTTAGATACTGGGGGAAGGTGTTTATATACTGGGGGAAGGTGTTTATATACTGGGGGAAGGTGTTTATATACTGGGGGAAGGTGTTTATATACTGGGGGAAGGTGTTTATATACTGGGGGAAGGGGTTTATATACTGGGGGAAGGTGTTTAGATACTGGGGGAAAGTGTTTATATACTGGGGGAAAGTGTTTATATACTGGGGGAAGGTGTTTAGATACTGGGGGAAAGTGTTTATATACTGGGGGAAAGTGTTTATATACTGGGGGAAGGTGTTTATATACTGGGGGAAGGGGTTTATATACTGGGGGAAGGGGTTTATATACTGGGGGAAGGGGTTTGGATACTGGGGGAAGGTGTTTATATACTGGGGGAAGGTGTTTATATACTGGGGGAAGGTGTTTATATACTGGGGGAAGGGGTTTATATACTGGGGGAAGGTGTTTATATACTGGGGGAAGGTGTTTATATACTGGGGGAAGGTGTTTATATACTGGGGGAAGGTGTTTATATACTGGGGGAAGGGGTTTATATACTGGGGGAAGGTGTTTATATACTGGGGGAAGGGGTTTATATACTGGGGGAAGGGGTTTATATACTGGGGGAAGGGGTTTGGATACTGGGGGAAGGTGTTTATATACTGGGGGAAGGTGTTTATATACTGGGGGAAGGGGTTTATATACTGGGGGAAGGGGTTTATATACTGGGGGAAGGGGTTTGGATACTGGGGGAAGGTGTTTATTTACTGGGGGAAGGTGTTTATATACTGGGGGAAGGGGTTTATATACTGGGGGAAGGTGTTTAGATACTGGGGGAAGGGGTTCAGATACTGGGGGAAGGTGTTTATATACTGGGGGAAGGTGTTTATTTACTGGGGGAAGGTGTTTATATACTGGGGGAAGGGGTTTAGATACTGGGGGAAGGTGTTTATATACTGGGGGAAGGGGTTTAGATACTGGGGGAAGGTGTTTATTTACTGGGGGAAGGTGTTTATATACTGGGGGAAGGTGTTTATATACTGGGGGAAGGTGTTTATATACTGGGGGAAGGTGTTCAGATACTGGGGGAAGGGGTTTATATACTGGGGGAAGGTGTTTATATACTGGGGGAAGGTGTTTATATACTGGGGGAAGGTGTTTATATACTGGGGGAAGGTGTTTATATACTGGGGGAAGGTGTTCAGATACTGGGGGAAGGGGTTTAGATACTGGGGGAAGGTGTTCAGATACTGGGGGAAGGGGTTTAGATACTGGGGGAAGGTGTTTAGATACTGGGGGAAAGTGTTCAGATACTGGGGGAAGGGGTTTAGATACTGGGGGAAGGTGTTTAGATACTGGGGGAAGGTGTTCAGATACTGGGGGAAAGTGTTTATATACTGGGGGAAGGTGTTTATATACTGGGGGAAAGTGTTTATATACTGGGGGAAGGTGTTCAGATACTGGGGGAAGGGGTTTAGATACTGGGGGAAGGTGTTTAGATACTGGGGGAAGGTGTTCAGATACTGGGGGAAGGTGTTTATATACTGGGGGAAGGTGTTTATATACTGGGGGAAAGTGTTTATATACTGGGGGAAGGGGTTTAGATACTGGGGGAAGGTGTTTAGATACTGGGGGAAGGTGTTTATATACTGGGGGAAGGTGTTTAGATACTGGGGGAAGGTGTTTATATACTGGGGGAAGGTGTTTATATACTGGGGGAAAGTGTTTATATACTGGGGGAAGGTGTTTATATACTGGGGGAAGGTGTTTAGATACTGGGGGAAGGTGTTTATATACTGGGGGAAAGTGTTTATATACTGGGGGAAGGGGTTTAGATACTGGGGGAAGGTGTTTATATACTGGGGGAAGGTGTTTATATACTGGGGGAAGGTGTTTATATACTGGGGGAAGGGGTTTATATACTGGGGGAAAGTGTTTAGATACTGGGGGAAGGGGTTTATATACTGGGGGAAGGTGTTTATATACTGGGGGAAAGTGTTTATATACTGGGGGAAGGGGTTTATATACTGGGGGAAGGTGTTTATATACTGGGGGAAAGTGTTTATATACTGGGGGAAGGTGTTTATATACTGGGGGAAGGTGTTTATATACTGGGGGAAGGGGTTTATATACTGGGGGAAAGTGTTTAGATCCTGGGGGAAGGGGTTTATATACTGGGGGAAGGTGTTTATATACTGGGGGAAGGTGTTTATATACTGCGGGAAGGTGTTTATATACTGGGGGAAGGTGTTTATATACTGGGGGAAGGTGTTTAGATACTGGGGGAAAGTGTTTATATACTGGGGGAAGGTGTTTATATACTGGGGGAAGGTGTTTATATACTGGGGGAAGGTGTTTATATACTGGGGGAAGGTGTTTATATACTGGGGGAAGGTGTTTATATACTGGGGGAAGGTGTTTATATACTGGGGGAAAGTGTTTAGATACTGGGGGAAGGTGTTTATATACTGGGGGAAGGTGTTTATATACTGGGGGAAGGTGTTTATATACTGGGGGAAGGTGTTTATATACTGGGGGAAGGTGTTTATATACTGGGGGAAGGTGTTTATATACTGGGGGAAGGTGTTTATATACTGGGGGAAGGTGTTTATATACTGGGGGAAGGTGTTTATATACTGGGGGAAGGTGTTTATATACTGGGGGAAGGTGTTTAGATACTGGGGGAAAGTGTTTATATACTGGGGGAAGGTGTTTATATACTGGGGGAAGGTGTTTATATACTGGGGGAAGGTGTTTATATACTGGGGGAAGGTGTTTATATACTGGGGGAAAGTGTTTAGATACTGGGGGAAGGTGTTTAGATACTGGGGGAAAGTGTTTATATACTGGGGGAAGGTGTTTATATACTGGGGGAAGGTGTTTATATACTGGGGGAAAGTGTTTAGATACTGGGGGAAAGTGTTTATATACTGGGGGAAAGTGTTTATATACTGGGGGAAAGTGTTTATATACTGGGGGAAAGTGTTTAGATACTGGGGGAAAGTGTTTATATACTGGGGGAAAGTGTTTATATACTGGGGGAAAGTGTTTATATACTGGGGGAAAGTGTTTATATACTGGGGGAAAGTGTTTATACACTGGGGGAAGGTGTTTATATACTGGGGGAAAGTGTTTATATACTGGGGGAAAGTGTTTATATACTGGGGGAAAGTGTTTAGATACTGGGGGAAAGTGTTTATATGCTGGGGGAAGGTGTTTATATACTGGGGGAAAGTGTTTATATACTGGGGGAAAGTGTTTATATACTGGGGGAAAGTGTTTATATACTGGGGGAAGGTGTTTATATACTGGGGGAAGGTGTTTATATACTGGGGGAAGGTGTTTATATACTGGGGGAAGGTGTTTATATACTGGGGGAAGGTGTTTATATACTGGGGGAAGGTGTTTATATACTGGGGGAAGGTGTTTATATACTGGGGGAAAGTGTTTAGATACTGGGGGAAAGTGTTTATATACTGGGGGAAGGTGTTTAGATACTGGGGGAAAGTGTTTATATACTGGGGGAAGGTGTTTATATACTGGGGGAAGGTGTTTATATACTGGGGGAAAGTGTTTAGATACTGGGGGAAGGGGTTTATATACTGGGGGAAGGTGTTTATATACTGGGGGAAGGGGTTTATATACTGGGGGAAGGTGTTTATATACTGGGGGAAAGTGTTTATATACTGGGGGAAGGTGTTTAGATACTGGGGGAAAGTGTTTATATACTGGGGGAAGGTGTTTATATACTGGGGGAAGGGGTTTAGATACTGGGGGAAAGTGTTTATATACTGGGGGAAGGGGTTTATATACTGGGGGAAAGTGTTTATATACTGGGGGAAAGTGTTTATATACTGGGGGAAAGTGTTTATATACTGGGGGAAGGTGTTTAGATACTGGGGGAAAGTGTTTAGATACTGGGGGAAGGTGTTTAGATACTGGGGGAAAGTGTTTATATACTGGGGGAAGGGGTTTATATACTGGGGGAAAGTGTTTATATACTGGGGGAAAGTGTTTATATACTGGGGGAAAGTGTTTATATACTGGGGGAAGGTGTTTAGATACTGGGGGAAAGTGTTTATATACTGGGGGAAGGTGTTTATATACTGGGGGAAGGGGTTTATATACTGGGGGAAAGTGTTTAGATACTGGGGGAAGGGGTTTATATACTGGGGGAAGGTGTTTATATACTGGGGGAAGGTGTTTATATACTGGGGGAAAGTGTTTATATACTGGGGGAAGGTGTTTAGATACTGGGGGAAAGTGTTTATATACTGGGGGAAGGTGTTTATATACTGGGGGAAGGGGTTTATATACTGGGGGAAAGTGTTTAGATACTGGGGGAAAGTGTTTATATACTGGGGGAAGGTGTTTCGATACTGGGGGAAAGTGTTTAGATACTGGGGGAAAGTGTTTAGATACTGGGGGAAGGTGTTTATATACTGGGGGAAGGTGTTTATATACTGGGAGAAAGTGTTTATATACTGGGGGAAAGTGTTTAGATACTGGGGGAAGGGGTTTAGATACTGGGGGAAAGTGTTTAGATACTGGGGGAAAGTGTTTATATACTGGGGGAGGGGGTTATATAGAATCATAGAATCATAGAAGTTACAACATGGAAACAGGCCCTTCGGCCCAACATGTCCATGTCGCCCAGTTTATACCACTAAGCTAGTCCCAATTGCCTGCACTTGGCCCATATCCCTCTATACCCATCTTACCCATGTAACTGTCCAAATGCTTTTTAAAAGACAAAATTGTCCCCGCCTCTACTACTGCCTCTGGCAGCTCGTTCCAGACACTCACCACCCTTTGAGTGAAAAAATTGCCCCTCTGGATCCTTTTGTATCTCTCCCCTCTCACCTTAAATCTATGCCCCCTCGTTATAGACTCCCCTACCTTTGGGAAAAGATTTTGACTATCGACCTTATCTATGCCCCTCATTATTTTATAGACTTCTATAAGATCACCCCTTAACCTCCTACTCTCCAGGGAAAAAAGTCCCAGTCTGTCTAACCTCTCCCTGTAAGTCAAACCATCAAGTCCCGGTAGCATCCTAGTAAATCTTTTCTGCACTCTTTCTAGTTTAATAATATCCTTTCTATAATAGGGTGACCAGAACTGTACACAGTATTCCAAGTGTGGCCTCACCAATGCCCTGTACAACTTCAACAAGACATCCCAACTCCTGTATTCAATGTTCTGACCAATGAAACCAAGCATGCTGAATGCCTTCTTCACCACCCTATCCACCTGTGACTCCACTTTCAAGGAGCTATGAATCTGTACTCCCAGATCTCTTTGTTCTATAACTCTCCCCAACGCCCTACCATTAACGGAGTAGGTCCTGGCCCGATTCGATCTACCAAAATGCATCACCTCACATTTATCTAAATTAAACTCCATCTGCCATTCATGGGCCCACTGGCCCAATTTATCAAGATCCCGTTGCAATCCTAGATAACCTTCTTCACTGTCCACAATGCCACCAATCTTGGTGTCATCTGCAAACTTACTAACCATGCCTCCTAAATTCTCATCCAAATCATTAATATAAATAACAAATAACAGCGGACCCAGCACCGATCCCTGAGGCACACCGCTGGACACAGGCATCCAGTTTGAAAAACAACCCTCTACAACCACCCTCTGTCTTCTGTCGTCAAGCCAATTTTGTATCCAATTGGCTACCTCACCTTGGATCCCATGAGATTTAACCTTATGTAACAACCTACCATGCGGTACCTTGTCAAATGCTTTGCTGAAGTCCATGTAGACCACGTCTACTGCACAGCCCTCATCTATCTTCTTGGTTACCCCTTCAAAAAACTCAATCAAATTCGTGAGACATGATTTTCCTCTCACAAAACCATGCTGACTGTTCCTAATTAGTCCCTGCCTCTCCAAATGCCTGTAGATCCTGTCCCTCAGAATACCCTCTAACAACTTACCCACTACAGATGTCAGGCTCACTGGTCTGTAGTTCCCAGGCTTTTCCCTGCCGCCCTTCTTAAACAAAGGCACAACATTTGCTACCCTCCAATCTTCAGGCACCTCACCTGTAGCGGTGGATGATTCAAATATCTCTGCTAGGGGACCCGCAATTTCCTCCCTAACCTCCCATAACGTCCTGGGATACATTTCATCAGGTCCCGGAGATTTATCTACCTTGATGCGCGTTAAGACTTCCAGCACCTCCCTCTCTGTAATATGTGCACTCCTCAAGACATCACTATTTATTTCCCCAAGTTCCCTAACATCCATGCCTTTCTCAACCGTAAATACCGATGTGAAATATTCATTCAGGATCTCACCCATCTCTTGTGGTTCCGCACATAGATGACCTTGTTGATCCTTAAGAGGCCCTACTCTCTCCCTAGTTACCCTTTTGCCCTTTATGTATTTGTAGAAGCTCTTTGGATTCACCTTTGCCTGATCTGCCAAAGCAATCTCATATCCCCTTTTTGCCCTCCTGATTTCTCTCTTAACTCTACTCCGGCAATCTCTATACTCTTCAAGGGATCCACTTGATCCCAGCTGCCTATGCATGTCATATGCCTCCTTCTTTTTGACTAGTGCCTCAATCTCCCGAGTCATCCAAGGTTCCCTACTTCTACCAGCCTTGCCCTTCACTTTATAAGGAATGTGCTTACCCTGAACCCTGGTTAACACACTTTTGAAAGCCTCCCACTTACCAGACGTCCCTTTGCCTGCCAACAGACTCTCCCAATCAACTTCTGAAAGTTCCTGTCTAATACCATCAAAATTGGCCTTTCCCCAATTTAGAATTTTAACTTTTGGGCCAGACCTATCATTCTCCATAGCTATCTTAAAACTAATGGAATTATGATCACTGGTCCCAAAGTGATCCCTCACTAACACTTCTGTCACCTGCCCTTCCTTATTTCCCAAGAGGAGGTCAAGTTTTGCCCCCTCTCTAGTCGGGCCATCCACATACTGAATGAGAAATTCCTCCTGAATACACTCAACAAATTTCTCTCCATCCAAGCCCCTAATGCTATGGCTATCCCAGTCAATGTTGGGAAAGTTAAAGTCCCCTACTATTACCACCCTATTTTTCTTGCAGATGTCTGTAATCTCCTTACATATTTGCTCCTCAATTTCCCGTTGACTATTTGGGGGTCTGTAGTACAATCCTATCAAAGTGATCTCTCCCTTCTTATTTTTCAGTTCTACCCATATAGACTCAGTGGGCGAACCCTCGGATATATCCCCTCTCACTACTGCCGTGATGTTCTCCCTAATCAAGAACGCAACTCCCCCTCCTCTCTTACCTCCTGCTCTATCTTTCCTATAGCATCTGTACCCTGGAACATTGAGCTGCCAGTCCTGCCCCTCCCTTAGCCATGTTTCAGTAATAGCTATAACATCCCAGTCCCATGTACCCATCCATGCCCTGAGTTCATCTGCCTTGCCCATCAGACTTCTTGCATTGAAATAAATGCAGTTTAATCTAGACTTCCCTTGGTCTTTGCCCTGCTTTCTCAGACCATCTGTCCGGTCATGTTCTGTACACTCTCCCTTACTGCCTTTTGTTTCTGTCACCACTTTATTTCCCACTGACTTCCTGCATCGGTTCCCATCCCCCTGCCACATTAGTTTAAACCCTCCCCAACAGCACCGGCAAACACTCCCCCTAGGACATTGGTTCCAGTCCTGCCCAGATGCAGACCGTCCAATTTGTACTGGTCCCACCTCCCCCAGAACCGGTTCCAATGGCCCAGGAATTTGAATCCCTCCCTCTTGCACCATCTCTCAAGCCACGTATTCATCTTAGCTATCCTGTCATTCCTACTCTGACTAACCCGTGGCACTGGTAGCAATCCTGAGATTACTACCTTTGAGGTCCTACTCTTTAGTTTAACTCCTAACTCCCTAAATTCAGCTTGTAGGACCTCATCCTGTTTTTTACCTATATCGTTGGTACCTATATGCACCACGACAACTGGCTGTTCACCCTCCCCCTCCAGAATGTCCTGCAGCCGCTCCGAGACATCCCTGACCCTTGCACCAGGGAGGCAACATACCATCCTGGAGTCTCGGTTGCGTCCGCAGAAACGCCTGTCTATTCCCCTTACAATCGAGTCCCCTATCACTATAGCTCTGCCACTCTTTTTCCTGCCTTCCTGTGCAGCAGAGCCAGCCACGGTGCCATGAACCTGGCCACTGCCACCTTCCCCTGGTGAGCCATCTCCCCCAACAGTATCCAAAACGGTATACCTGTTTTGGAGGGAGATGACCGCAGGGGACCCCTGCACTGCCTTCCTACTCTTCCTCTGTCTGTTGGTCACCCATTCACTATCTCCCTCAGTAATTTTTATCTGCGGTGTGACCAACTCACTGAACGTGCTATCCACGACTTTCTCAGCATCGCGGATGCTCCAAAGTGAGTCCATCCGCAGCTCCAGAGCCGTCAAGCGGTCAAACAATAGCTGCAGCTGGACACACTTCCCGCAGGTGAAGGAATCAGGGACACAGGAAGGATCCCTGAATTCCCACATCCCACAAGAGGAACATGACACGGCTGTGGGATCTCCTGCCATGACTTAACCCCTAAATTAGCTTAAGAACAACTACAATGTCAAGAGAAAAAAAAAGGAAAGAAAAACTACTTACCAGTCCCTTTAAGGAGTTTACTCCTTTAAATTGTTCTCAATTTAGAGAATGTTAACTGCACTAGGGACCTTGATTCACTAAAAAATAAACGCTACTTCCTATAAGACCTGCAGACCTTCCCTTTCCTTTTACTTTAGTTACTGTAGATAAGTAGAAATACTCACCTGAACCTACTCACCAATCAGGTGCCTCCCCTGTGTCGCGTCCCGATCTGATTCCTGACGTCACTTCGAACTCGGTCGCAGCTCCGCTCGGCTCGGCTCCTCTCAGCTGTTCTCAGCGCTCTGAAATCCCGCCTTTTATCGGACGCTCCCTCCGCTCGGCTCGGCTCCTCTCAGCTGTTCTCAGCGCTCTGAAATCCCGCCTTTTATCGGACGCTCCCTCCGCTCGGCTCGGCTCCTCTCAGCGCTCTGAAATCCCGCCTTTTATCGGACGCTCCCTCCGCTCGGCTCGGCTCCTCTCAGCTGTTCTCAGCGCTCTGAAATCCCGCCTTTTATCGGACGCTCCCTCCGCTCGGCTCGGCTCCTCTCAGCTGTTCTCAGCGCTCTGAAATCCCGCCTTTTATCGGACGCTCCCTCCGCTCGGCTCGGTTCCTCTCAGCTGTTCTCAGCGCTCTGAAATCCCGCCTTTTATCGGACGCTCCCTCCGCTCGGCTCGGCTCCTCTCAGCTGTTCTCAGCGCTCTGAAATCCCGCCTTTTATCGGACGCTCCCTCCGCTCGGCTCGGCTCCTCTCAGCTGGGGGAAAGTGTTTATATACTGGGGGAAGGTGTTTCTATACTGGGGGAAGGTGTTTATATACTGGGGGAAGGTGTTTATATACTGGGGGAAGGTGTTTATATACTGGGGGAAGGGGTTTATATACTGGGGGAAGGTGTTTATATACTGGGGGAAGGTGTTTATATACTAGGGGAAAGTGTTTATATACTGGGGGAAAGTGTTTATATACTGGGGGAAGGGGTTTATATACTGGGGGAAGGTGTTTATATACTGGGGGAAGGTGTTTATATACTAGGGGAAAGTGTTTATATACTGGGGGAAGGTGTTTATATACTGGGGGAAAGTGTTTATATACTGGGGGAAGGTGTTTATATGCTGGGGGAAAGTGTTTATATACTGGGGGAAGGTGTTTATATACTGGGGGAAGGTGTTTATATACTGGGGGAAGGTGTTTATATACTGGGGGAAAGTGTTTATATACTGGGGGAAGGTGTTTATATACTGGGGGAAGGGGTTTAGCTACTGGGGGAAAGTGTTTATATACTGGGGGAAGGTGTTTAGATACTGGGGGAAAGTGTTTATATACTGGGGGAAGGTGTTTATATACTGGGGGAAGGTGTTTATATACTGGGGGAAAGTGTTTATATACTGCGGGAAGGTGTTTATATACTGGGGGAAAGTGTTTATATACTGGGGGAAGGTGTTTATATACTGGGGGAAGGTGTTTATATACTGGGGGAAGGTGTTTATATACTGGGGGAAGGGGTTTATATACTGGGGGAAGGTGTTTATATACTGGGGGAAGGTGTTTATATACTAGGGGAAAGTGTTTATATACTGGGGGAAAGTGTTTATATACTGGGGGAAGGGGTTTATATACTGGGGGAAGGTGTTTAGATACTGGGGGAAGGTGTTTATATACTAGGGGAAAGTGTTTATATACTGGGGGAAGGTGTTTATATACTGGGGGAAAGTGTTTATATACTGGGGGAAGGTGTTTATATGCTGGGGGAAAGTGTTTATATACTGGGGGAAGGTGTTTATATACTGGGGGAAGGTGTTTATATACTGGGGGAAGGTGTTTATATACTGGGGGAAAGTGTTTATATACTGGGGGAAGGTGTTTATATACTGGGGGAAGGGGTTTAGCTACTGGGGGAAAGTGTTTATATACTGGGGGAAGGTGTTTAGATACTGGGGGAAAGTGTTTATATACTGGGGGAAGGTGTTTATATACTGGGGGAAGGTGTTTATATACTGGGGGAAAGTGTTTATATACTGCGGGAAGGTGTTTATATACTGGGGGAAAGTGTTTATATACTGGGGGAAGGTGTTTATATACTGGGGGAAGGTGTTTAGATACTGGGGGAAAGTGTTTATATACTGGGGGAAGGTGTTTATATACTGGGGGAAGGTGTTTATATACTGGGGGAAGGTGTTTATATACTGGGGGAAGGTGTTTATATACTGGGGGAAGGTGTTTAGATACTGGGGGAAAGTGATTATATACTGGGGGAAAGTGTTTATATACTGGGGGAAGGTGTTTAGATACTGGGGGAAAGTGTTTATATACTGGGGGAAAGTGTTTATATACTGGGGGAAGGTGTTTATATACTGGGGGAAGGTGTTTAGATACTGGGGGAAAGTGTTTATATACTGGGGGAAAGTGTTTATATACTGGGGGAAGGTGTTTATATACTGGGGGAAAGTGTTTATATACTGGGGGAAGGTGTTTAGATACTGGGGGAAGGTGTTTATATACTGGGGGAAGGTGTTTATATACTGGGGGAAAGTGTTTAGATACTGGGGGAAGGTGTTTATATACTGGGGGAAGGGGTTTATATACTGGGGGAAAGTGTTTATATACTGGGGGAAGGTGTTTATATACTGGGGGAAGGTGTTTATATACTGGGGGAAGGTGTTTATATACTGGGGGAAGGTGTTTATATACTAGGGGAAAGTGTTTATATACTGGGGGAAGGTGTTTATATACTGGGGGAAGGGGTTTATATACTGGGGGAAAGTGTTTATATACTGGGGGAAGGTGTTTATATACTGGGGGAAGGTGTTTATATACTGGGGGAAGGGGTTTATATACTGGGGGAAGGTGTTTATATACTGGGGGAAGGGGTTTATATACTGGGGGAAAGTGTTTATATACTGGGGGAAGGTGTTTATATACTGGGGGAAGGTGTTTATATACTGGGGGAAGGTGTTTATATACTGGGGGAAGGGGTTTATATACTGGGGGAAAGTGTTTATATACTGGGGGAAAGTGTTTATATACTGGGGGAAGGTGTTTATATACTGGGGGAAGGTGTTTAGATACTGGGGGAAGGTGTTTATATACTGGGGGAAAGTGTTTAGATACTGGGGGAAGGTGTTTATATACTGGGGGAAGGTGTTTATATACTGGGGGAAAGTGTTTAGATACTGGGGGAAGGTGTTTATATACTGGGGGAAGGGGTTTATATACTGGGGGAAGGTGTTTATATACTGGGGGAAGGTGTTTATATACTGGGGGAAGGGGTTTATATACTGGGGGAAGGTGTTTAGATACTGGGGGAAAGTGTTTATATACTGGGGGAAGGTGTTTATATACTGGGGGAAGGTGTTTATATACTGGGGGAAGGTGTTTATATACTGGGGGAAGGTGTTTATATACTGGGGGAAGGTGTTTATATACTGGGGGAAAGTGTTTATATACTGGGGGAAGGTGTTTATATACTGGGGGAAAGTGTTTATATACTGGGGGAAGGTGTTTATATACTGGGGGAAGGTGTTTATATACTGGGGGAAAGTGTTTATATACTGGGGGAAGGGGTTTATATACTGGGGGAAAGTGTTTAGATACTGGGGGAAGGGGTTTAGATACTGGGGGAAAGTGTTTAGATACTGGGGGAAGGGGTTTAGATACTGGGGGAAAGTGTTTAGATACTGGGGGAAGGGGTTTAGATACTGGGGGAAGGTGTTTAGCTACTGGGGGAAAGTGTTTATATACTGGGGGAAAGTGTTTAGATACTGGGGGAAGGGGTTTAGATACTGGGGGAAAGTGTTTAGATACTGGGGGAAGGGGTTTATATACTGGGGGAAAGTGTTTAGATACTGGGGGAAGGGGTTTAGATACTGGGGGAAAGTGTTTAGATACTGGGGGAAGGGGTTTAGATACTGGGGGAAAGTGTTTAGATACTGGGGGAAGGGGTTTAGATACTGGGGGAAAGTGTTTAGATACTGGGGGAAGGGGTTTAGATACTGGGGGAAAGTGTTTATATACTGGGGGAAGGTGTTTATATACTGGGGGAAGGGGTTTAGCTACTGGGGGAAAGTGTTTATATACTGGGGGAAGGTGTTTAGATACTGGGGGAAAGTGTTTATATACTGGGGGAAGGTGTTTATATACTGGGGGAAGGTGTTTATATACTGGGGGAAAGTGTTTATATACTGCGGGAAGGTGTTTATATACTGGGGGAAAGTGTTTATATACTGGGGGAAGGTGTTTATATACTGGGGGAAGGTGTTTAGATACTGGGGGAAAGTGTTTATATACTGGGGGAAGGTGTTTATATACTGGGGGAAGGTGTTTATATACTGGGGGAAGGTGTTTATATACTGGGGGAAGGTGTTTAGATACTGGGGGAAAGTGATTATATACTGGGGGAAAGTGTTTATATACTGGGGGAAGGTGTTTAGATACTGGGGGAAAGTGTTTATATACTGGGGGAAAGTGTTTATATACTGGGGGAAGGTGTTTATATACTGGGGGAAGGTGTTTAGATACTGGGGGAAAGTGTTTATATACTGGGGGAAAGTGTTTATATACTGGGGGAAGGTGTTTATATACTGGGGGAAAGTGTTTATATACTGGGGGAAGGTGTTTAGATACTGGGGGAAGGTGTTTATATACTGGGGGAAGGTGTTTATATACTGGGGGAAAGTGTTTAGATACTGGGGGAAGGTGTTTATATACTGGGGGAAGGGGTTTATATACTGGGGGAAAGTGTTTATATACTGGGGGAAGGTGTTTATATACTGGGGGAAGGTGTTTATATACTGGGGGAAGGTGTTTATATACTGGGGGAAGGTGTTTATATACTGGGGGAAGGTGTTTATATACTGGGGGAAGGGGTTTATATACTGGGGGAAAGTGTTTATATACTGGGGGAAGGTGTTTATATACTGGGGGAAGGTGTTTATATACTGGGGGAAGGGGTTTATATACTGGGGGAAGGTGTTTATATACTGGGGGAAGGGGTTTATATACTGGGGGAAAGTGTTTATATACTGGGGGAAGGTGTTTATATACTGGGGGAAGGTGTTTATATACTGGGGGAAGGTGTTTATATACTGGGGGAAGGGGTTTATATACTGGGGGAAAGTGTTTATATACTGGGGGAAAGTGTTTATATACTGGGGGAAGGTGTTTATATACTGGGGGAAGGTGTTTAGATACTGGGGGAAGGTGTTTATATACTGGGGGAAAGTGTTTAGATACTGGGGGAAGGTGTTTATATACTGGGGGAAGGTGTTTATATACTGGGGGAAAGTGTTTAGATACTGGGGGAAGGTGTTTATATACTGGGGGAAGGTGTTTATATACTGGGGGAAAGTGTTTATATACTGGGGGAAGGTGTTTAGATACTGGGGGAAAGTGTTTATATACTGGGGGAAGGTGTTTATATACTGGGGGAAGGTGTTTATATACTGGGTGAAGGTGTTTATATACTGGGGGAAGGTGTTTATATACTGGGGGAAGGTGTTTATATACTGGGGGAAAGTGTTTATATACTGGGGGAAGGTGTTTATATACTGGGGGAAAGTGTTTATATACTGGGGGAAGGTGTTTATATACTGGGGGAAGGTGTTTATATACTGGGGGAAAGTGTTTATATACTGGGGGAAGGGGTTTATATACTGGGGGAAAGTGTTTAGATACTGGGGGAAGGGGTTTAGATACTGGGGGAAAGTGTTTAGATACTGGGGGAAGGGGTTTAGATACTGGGGGAAAGTGTTTAGCTGCTGGGGGAAAGTGTTTATATACTGGGGGAAAGTGTTTAGATACTGGGGGAAGGGGTTTAGATACTGGGGGAAAGTGTTTAGATACTGGGGGAAGGGGTTTATATACTGGGGGAAAGTGTTTAGATACTGGGGGAAGGGGTTTAGATACTGGGGGAAAGTGTTTAGATACTGGGGGAAGGGGTTTAGATACTGGGGGAAAGTGTTTAGATACTGGGGGAAGGGGTTTAGATACTGGGGGAAAGTGTTTAGATACTGGGGGAAGGGGTTTAGATACTGGGGGAAAGTGTTTAGATACTGGGGGAAGGGGTTTAGATACTGGGGGAAAGTGTTTATATACTGGGGGAAGGTGTTTAGCTACTGGGGGAAAGTGTTTATATACTGGGGGAAAGTGTTTCGATACTGGGGGAAGGGGTTTATATACTGGGGGAAAGTGTTTAGATACTGGGGGAAAGTGTTTAGATACTGGGGGAAGGGGTTTAGATACTGGGGGAAAGTGTTTAGATACTGGGGGAAGGGGTTTAGATACTGGGGGAAGGTGTTTAGCTACTGGGGGAAAGTGTTTATATACTGGGGGAAAGTGTTTATATACTGGGGGAAGGTGTTTATATACTGGGGGAAGGGGTTTATATACTGGGGGAAAGTGTTTATATACTGGGGGGAGGTGTTTCTATACTGGGGGAAGGTGTTTCTGTACTGGGGGAAAGTGTTTATATACTGGGGGAAAGTGTTTATATACTGGGGGAAAGTGTTTAGATACTGGGGGAAGGTGTTTAGATACTGGGGGAAAGTGTTTATATACTGGGGGAAAGTGTTTATATACTGGGGGAAGGTGTTTATATACTGGGGGAAAGTGTTTATATACTGGGGGAAGGGGTTTATATACTGGGGGAAAGTGTTTATATACTGGGGGAAAGTGTTTAGATACTGGGGGAAGGTGTTTAGATACTGGGGGAAAGTGTTTATATACTGGGGGAAAGTGTTTATATACTGGGGGAAGGGGTTTATATACTGGGGGAAAGTGTTTATATACTGGGGAAAAGTGTTTATATACTGGGGGAAGGTGTTTATATACTGGGGGAAAGTGTTTATATACTGGGGAAAAGTGTTTATATACTGGGGGGAGGTGTTTCTATACTGGGGGAAGGTGTTTCTGTACTGGGGGAAAGTGTTTCTGTACTGGGGGAAGGTGTTTATATACTGGGGGGAGGTGTTTCTATACTGGGGGAAGGTGTTTCTGTACTGGGGGAAGGTGTTTATATACTGGGGGGAGGTGTTTATATACTGGGGGAAGGTGTTTCTGTACTGGGGGAAGGTGTTTAGATACTGGGGGAAGGGGTTTATATACTGGGGGAAAGTGTTTAGATACTGGGGGAAGGGGTTTAGATACTGGGGGAAAGTGTTTATATACTGGGGGAAGGTGTTTCTATACTGGGGGAAAGTGTTTATATACTGGGGGGAGGTGTTTCTATACTGGGGGAAGGTGTTTATATACTGGGGGAAAGTGTTTATATACTGGGGGAAAGTGTTTATATACTGGGGGGAGGTGTTTCTATACTGGGGGAAGGTGTTTCTGTACTGGGGGAAGGTGTTTAGATACTGGGGGAAGGTGTTTAGATACTGGGGGAAGGGGTTTAGATACTGGGGGAAAGTGTTTAGATACTGGGGGAAGGGGTTTAGATACTGGGGGAAAGTGTTTATATACTGGGGGAAGGTGTTTATATACTGGGGGAAAGTGTTTATATACTGGGGGAAGGTGTTTATATACTGGGGGAAGGTGTTTTGATACTGGGGGAAGGTGTTTTGATACTGGGGGAAGGGGTTTATATACTGGGGGAAAGTGTTTATATACTGGGGGGAGGTGTTTCTATACTGGGGGAAGGTGTTTCTGTACTGGGGGAAGGTGTTTAGATACTGGGGGAAGGTGTTTAGATACTGGGGGAAGGTGTTTCTGTACTGGGGGAAGGTGTTTCGATACTGGGGGAAGGGGTTTAGATACTGGGGGAAGGTGTTTCTGTACTGGGGGAAGGTGTTTCTGTACTGGGGGAAGGTGTTTCGATACTGGGGGAAGGGGTTTAGATACTGGGGGAAGGTGTTTCTGTACTGGGGGAAGGTGTTTAGATACTGGGGGAAGGTGTTTCTGTACTGGGGGAAGGTGTTTCGATACTGGGGGAAGGTGTTTATATACTGGGGGAAGGTGTTTATATACTGGGGGAAAGTGTTTAGATACTGGGGGAAGGGGTTTAGATACTGGGGGAAAGTGTTTAGATACTGGGGGAAAGTGTTTAGATACTGGGGGAAGGGGTTTATATACTATGGGAAAGTGTTTATATACTGGGGGAAGGGGTTTATATACTATGGGAAAGTGTTTAGATACTGGGGGAAGGGGTTTAGATACTGGGGGAAAGTGTTTATATACTGGGGGAAGGTGTTTATATACTATGGGAAAGTGTTTAGATACTGGGGGAAGGGGTTTATATACTATGGGAAAGTGTTTCGATACTGGGGGAAGGGGTTTAGATACTGGGGGAAGGGGTTTAGATACTGGGGGAAGGTGTTTAGATACTGGGGGATGGTGTTTATATACTGGGGGAAGGGGTTTATATTCTGGGGGAAGGTGTTTATATACTGGGGGAAGGTGTTTATATACTGGGGGAAAGTGTTTATATACTGGGGGAAAGTGTTTATATACTGGGGGAAGGTGTTTATATACTGGGGGAAGGTGTTTATATACTGGGGGAAGGTGTTTATATACTGGGGGAAGGTGTTTATATACTGGGGGAAAGTGTTTATATACTGGGGGAAAGTGTTTATATACTGGGGGAAAGTGTTTAGATACTGGGGGAAGGTGTTTATATACTGGGGGAAGGTGTTTAGATACTGGGGGAAGGTGTTTAGATACTGGGGGAAAGTGTTTATATACTGGGGGAAGGGGTTTAGATACTGGGGGAAGGTGTTTATATACTGGGGGAAGGTGTTTAGATACTGGGGGAAAGTGTTTATATACTGGGGGAAGGGGTTTAGATACTGGGGGAAGGTGTTTATATACTGGGGGAAGGTGTTTAGATACTGGGGGAAAGTGTTTAGATACTGGGGGAAGGTGTTTATATACTGGGGGAAAGTGTTTATATACTGGGGGAAGGTGTTTAGATACTGGGGGAAGGTGTTTAGATACTGGGGGAAAGTGTTTATATACTGGGGGAAGGTGTTTATATACTGGGGGAAAGTGTTTATATACTGGGGGAAGGTGTTTATATACTGGGGGAAAGTGTTTATATACTGGGGGAAGGTGTTTAGATACTGGGGGAAGGGGTTTATATACTGGGGGAAGGTGTTTATATACTGGGGGAAGGTGTTTATATACTGGGGGAAGGTGTTTATATACTGGGGGAAGGTGTTTATATACTGGGGGAAGGGGTTTAGATACTGGGGGAAGGGGTTTAGATACTGGGGGAAGGGGTTTATATACTGGGGGAAGGTGTTTAGATACTGGGGGAAGGGGTTTATATACTGGGGGAAGGTGTTTATATACTGGGGGAAGGTGTTTATATACTGGGGGAAAGTGTTTCGATACTGGGGGAAGGTGTTTATATACTGGGGGAAGGTGTTTATATACTGGGGGAAGGTGTTTAGATACTGGGGGAAGGTGTTTATATACTGGGGGAAAGTGTTTATATACTGGGGGAAAGTGTTTATATACTGGGGGAAAGTGTTTATATACTGGGGGAAAGTGTTTATATACTGGGGGAAAGTGTTTATATACTGGGGGAAGGTGTTTAGATACTGGGGGAAAGTGTTTAGATACTGGGGGAAAGTGATTATATACTGGGGGAAAGTGTTTATATACTGGGGGAAAGTGTTTAGATACTGGGGGAAAGTGTTTAGATACTGGGGGAAGGTGTTTATATACTGGGGGAAGGTGTTTAGATACTGGGGGAAGGTGTTTAGATACTGGGGGAAGGTGTTTATATACTGGGGGAAGGTGTTTAGATACTGGGGGAAGGTGTTTATATACTGGGGGAAGGTGTTTATATACTGGGGGAAAGTGTTTATATACTGGGGGAAGGTGTTTATATACTGGGGGAAGGTGTTTATATACTGGGGGAAGATGTTTATATACTGGGGGAAGGTGTTTATATACTGGGGGAAGGTGTTTATATACTGGGGGAAGGTGTTTATATACTGGGGGAAGGTGTTTAGATACTGGGGGAAGGTGTTTATATACTGGGGGAAGGTGTTTATATACTGGGGGAAGGGGTTTATATACTGGGGGAAAGTGTTTATATACTGGGGGAAGGTGTTTATATACTGGGGGAAGGGGTTTATATACTGGGGGAAAGTGTTTATATACTGGGGGAAAGTGTTTAGATACTGGGGGAAGGTGTTTAGATACTGGGGGAAGGTGTTTATATACTGGGGGAAGGTGTTTATATACTGGGGGAAGGTGTTTAGATACTGGGGGAAGGTGTTTATATACTGGGGGAAGGTGTTTATATACTGGGGGAAGGTGTTTAGATACTGGGGGAAGGTGTTTATATACTGGGGGAAGGTGTTTATATACTGGGGGAAGGTGTTTAGATACTGGGGGAAGGTGTTTATATACTGGGGGAAGGTGTTTATATACTGGGGGAAAGTGTTTATATACTGGGGGAAAGTGTTTATATACTGGGGGAAGGTGTTTATATACTGGGGGAAAGTGTTTATATACTGGGGGAAAGTGTTTATATACTGGGGGAAAGTGTTTATATACTGGGGGAAAGTGTTTAGATACTGGGGGAAGGTGTTTATATACTGGGGGAAAGTGTTTATATACTGGGGGAAAGTGTTTATATACTGGGGGAAAGTGTTTATATACTGGGGGAAAGTGTTTATATACTGGGGGAAAGTGTTTATATACTGGGGGAAAGTGTTTAGATACTGGGGGAAAGTGTTTATATACTGGGGGAAAGTGTTTATATACTGGGGGAAGGTGTTTATATACTGGGGGAAAGTGTTTATATACTGGGGGAAAGTGTTTATATACTGGGGGAAAGTGTTTATATACTGGGGGAAAGTGTTTATATACTGGGGGAAAGTGTTTATATACTGGGGGAAGGTGTTTATATACTGGGGGAAAGTGTTTATATACTGGGGGAAGGTGTTTATATACTGGGGGAAAGTGTTTATATACTGGGGGAAAGTGTTTATATACTGGGGGAAAGTGTTTATATACTGGGGGAAAGTGTTTATATACTGGGGGAAAGTGTTTAGATACTGGGGGAAAGTGTTTATATACTGGGGGAAAGTGTTTATATACTGGGGGAAGGTGTTTATATACTGGGGGAAGGTGTTTATATACTGGGGGAAAGTGTTTATATACTGGGGGAAAGTGTTTAGATACTGGGGGAAAGTGTTTATATACTGGGGGAAGGTGTTTATATACTGGGGGAAAGTGTTTATATACTGGGGGAAAGTGTTTAGATACTGGGGGAAAGTGTTTATATACTGGGGGAAGGTGTTTATATACTGGGGGAAAGTGTTTAGATACTGGGGGAAGGTGTTTATATACTGGGGGAAGGTGTTTATATACTGGGGGAAGGTGTTTATATACTGGGGGAAAGTGTTTAGATACTGGGGGAAGGGGTTTAGATACTGGGGGAAAGTGTTTATATACTGGGGGAAGGTGTTTATATACTGGGGGAAAGTGTTTATATACTGGGGGAAAGTGTTTATATACTGGGGGAAGGTGTTTAGATACTGGGGGAAAGTGTTTAGATACTGGGGGAAGGGGTTTAGATACTGGGGGAAAGTGTTTATATACTGGGGGAAGGTGTTTAGATACTGGGGGAAAGTGTTTATATACTGGGGGAAGGTGTTTATATACTGGGGGAAAGTGTTTAGATACTGGGGGAAGGGGTTTAGATACTGGGGGAAAGTGTTTATATACTGGGGGAAGGTGTTTATATACTGGGGGAAAGTGTTTATATACTGGGGGAAGGTGTTTAGATACTGGGGGAAAGTGTTTATATACTGGGGGAAGGTGTTTATATACTGGGGGAAAGTGTTTAGATACTGGGGGAAGGGGTTTAGATACTGGGGGAAAGTGTTTATATACTGGGGGAAGGGGTTTAGATACTGGGGGAAAGTGTTTATATACTGGGGGAAGGTGTTTATATACTGGGGGAAGGTGTTTATATACTGGGGGAAGGTGTTTATATACTGGGGGAAAGTGTTTAGATACTGGGGGAAGGGGTTTAGATACTGGGGGAAAGTGTTTATATACTGGGGGAAGGTGTTTATATACTGGGTGAAAGTGTTTAGATACTGGGGGAAGGGGTTTAGATACTGGGGGATGGTGTTTAGATACTGGGGGAAGGTGTTTATATACCGGGGGAAGGTGTTTATATACTGGGGGAAAGTGTTTATATACTGGGGGAAAGTGTTTATATACTGGGGGAAGGTGTTTAGATACTGGGGGAAAGTGTTTAGATACTGGGGGAAAGTGTTTATATACTGGGGGAAGGGGTTTAGATACTGGGGGAAGGGGTTTAGATACTGGGGGAAAGTGTTTAGATACTGGGGGAAGGGGTTTATATACTGGGGGAAAGTGTTTAGATACTGGGGGAAGGGGTTTATATACTGGGGGAAGGTGTTTAGATACTGGGGGAAGGGGTTTATATACTGGGGGAAAGTGTTTAGATACCGGGGGAGGGGTTTATATACCGGGGGAGGTGATTTATATTCTGCCGGAGGGGATTTATATACTGGGGGAGGGGTTTATATACTGGGGGAGGGGGTTTATATACAGGGGAGGGGTTTATATATCGGGGGAGGGGTTTATATATCGGGGGAGGGGTTTATATACCGGAGGAGGGGGTTTATATACCGGGGGTGGGGTTTATATACGGGGGTGGGGTTTATATATCGGGGAGGGGGAAGAAAGTCCGAGAGGTGAACTCAGTGTAAAAGGAGAGACCGAGAGCAGGAGGAGAGTCCGAGAGGTGAGCACAGTATAAAAGGAGAGACCGAGAGCGGGAGGAGAGTCTGAGAGGTGAACTCAGTGTAAATCTAAGGCAAGCCATGGCAGCACAGCTCGCACCCGTGATCTGCTCCTCCTGCACTATGTGGGAAGTCATGGACACTACAGGTGTCCCTGGTGACCATGTGTGCAGGAAGTGTGTCCAGCTGCAGCTGCTGGCAAACCGTATTTCGGAGCTGGAGCTGCAGGTGGATTCACTGTGGAGCATCCGTGATGCTGAGACTATCGTGGATAGCATGTTCAGTGAGGTGGTCACACCGCAGGTAAAGATTACACAGGCAGAAAGGAAATGGGTGACCGCCAGGCAGAGTAAAAGGACGAGGCAGGTAGAGCAGGAGTCCCCTGGGGCCATCTCCCTCTCAAACAGATATACCGCTTTGGATACTGTTGGGGGAGATGGCTTATCAGGGGAAAGCAGCAAGAGCCAAGTTCATGGCACCACGGGTGGCTCTGCTGCACAGGAGGGGAGGAAGAAGAGTGGCAGGGCTATAGTGATTGGGGATTCAATTGTAAGGGGAACAGATAGGCGTTTCTGCGGCCGCAAACGTGACTCCAGGATGGTATGTTGCCTCCCTGGTGCTCGGGTCAAGGATGTCACGGAGCGGCTGCAGGGCATTCTGGAGGGGGAGGGTGAACAGCCAATAGTCGTGGTCCATATCGGTACCAACGACATAGGTAAAAAAAGGGATGAGGTCCTGCAAGGTGAATTTAAGGAGTTAGGAGATAAATTAAAAAGCAGGACTTCAAAGGTAGTGATCTCAGGATTACTCCCAGTGCCACGTGCTAGTGAGTATAGGAACAGGAGAATAGACAGGATGAATGCGTGGCTGCAGGGATGGTGTAGGAGGGAGGGATTTAGATTCCTGGGACATTGGGACCGGTTCTGGGGAAGGTGGGACCTGTACAAGCGGGATGGGTTACACCCGAGCAGGACCGGGACCAATGTCCTCGCGGGGGTGTTTGCTCGTGCTGGTGGGGAAGGTTTAAACTAGAATGGCAGGGGGATGGGAACCTGAGCAGGGAGTCAGAGGAGGAGGAAACAAGGATAGAAACAAAAGACAGAAAGGGAAGAAGCAACAGTGGAAGGCAGAGAAAACAAGGGCGAAAAACAAATAGGGCCATAGTGCAAAATAAAACGAAGATGACTAGCAATCTTAAAAAGACAAGTCTAAAGGCATTGTGTCTTAATGAGCGGAGCATTTGCAATAAGGTCGATGAATTAACAGCGCAGAGAGATATTAACGGTTATGATATAGTTGCGATTACGGAGACATGGCTGCAGGGTGACCAAGGATGGGAACTGAACATCCAGGGGTATTCAATATTTAGGAAGGACAGGCAAAAAGGGAAAGGAGGTGGGGTAGCGTTGTTAGTAAAGGAGGAAATCAATGCAATAGTGAGGAAGGATATTGGCTCGGAAAATCACAATGTGGAATCTGTATGGGTGGAGCTAAGAAACACCAGGGGGCAGAAAACGTTGGTGGGGGTTGTCTATAGGCCCCCAAACAGTAGTGGAGATGTAGGGGAGGGCATTAAACAGGAAATTAGAGACACATGCAAGAAGGGTACAACTATAATCAATGGGTGATTTTAATTTACATATAGATTGGTCAAACCAAATTAGCAATAATACTGTGGGGGAGGAATTCCTGGAGTGTGTACATGATGGTTTTCTAGACCAATACGTTGAGGAACCAACTGGAGAACAGGCGATCCTAGACTGGGTATTGTGCAATGAGAAAGGATTAATTAACAATCTTGTTGTGCAAGGTCCCTTAGGGAAGAGCGACCATAACATGATAGAATTCCTCATTAAGATGGAGAGTGAAGTAGTTGAATCTGAATCTAGGGTCCTGAATCTAAATAAAGGAAATTACGAAAGTATGAGGTGTGAGTTGGCTATGATAGATTGGGGAACTTTACTAAAAGGGATGACGGTGGATAGGCAATGGCTAATATTTAAAGAATGTGTGCAGGAATTACAACAATTATTCATTCCTGTCTGGCGCAAAAATAAAACAGGAAAGGTGGCTCAACCGTGGCTTACAAAAGAAATTAGGGATAGTATTAGATCCAAAGAGGAGACATATAAAATTGCCAGAAAAAGCGGTAAGCCTGAGGATTGGGAGCAGTTCAGAATTCAGCAAAGGAGAACAAAGAGATAGAGTATGAGAGTAAACTAGCAGGGAACATAAAAACTGACTGTAAAAGCTTCTATAAATATGTCAAGAGAAAAAGATTAGTGAAGACAAATGTAGGTCCCTTACAGTCAGAAATGGGGGAAATTATAATGGGGAACAAAGAAATGGCAGAACAATTAAACACATACTTTGGTTCTGTCTTCACAAAGGAGGACACAAATAACCTCCCAGAAATGTTAGGGAACCAAGGGTCCAGTGAGAGGGAGGAACTGAAGGAAATCAGTATTCGTAAAAAAAATAGTGCGAGGGAAATTAATGAGGCTAAAGGCTGACAAATCCCCAGGGCCTGATAATCTACATCCCAGAGTACTAAAGGAAGTGGCCCTGGAAATAGTGGATGCATTGGTGATCATCTTCCAAAATTCTATAGACTCTGGAACAGGTCCTACAGATTGGAGGGTGGCAAATGTAACCCCACTATTTAAAAAGGAGGGAGAGAAAAAACAGGGAATTACAGATCGGTTAGCCTAACATCAGTAGTGGGGAAAATGTTAGAGTCTATTATAAAAGATGTGATAACAGAACACTTGGAGGGCATTAATGGGATTGGACAAAGTCAGCATGGGTTTATGAAAGGGAAATCATGCTTAACAAATCTACTGGAGTTTTTTGAGGATGTAACTAGTAGAATAGATAGGGGAGAACCAGTGGATGTGGTGTACTTGGATTTTCAGAAGGCTTTTGATAAGGTCCCACACAAGAGGTTAGTGTGCAAAATTAAAGCACATGGGATTGGGGGGAATATACTGGCATGGATTGAGAATTGGTTGACAGACAGGAAACAGAGAGTAGGAATAAACGGGTCTTTTTCGGGGTGGCAGGCAGTGACTAGTGGGGTACCGCAGGGATCAGTGCTTGGGCCCCAGCTATTCACAATATATATCAATGATTTGGATGAGGGAACTAAATGTAACATTTCCAAGTTTGCAGACGACACAAAGCTGGGGTGGAATGTGAGCTGTGAGGAGGATGCAAAGAGGCTCCAATGTGATTTAGACAAGTTGAGTGAGTGGGCAAGAACATGGCAGATGCAGTATAACATGGATAAATGTGAGGTTATCCACTTTGGTTGTAAAAACAGAAAGGCAGATTATTATCTGAATGGTGATAGATTGGGAAAAGGGGAGGTGCAACGAGACCTGGGTGTCCTTGTACACCAGTCACTGAAAGAGAGCATTCAGGTGCAGCAAGCAGTTAGGAAGGCGAATGGTATGTTGGCCTTCATTGCAAGAGGATTTGAGTACAGGAGCAGGGATGTCTTACTGCAGTTATACAGGGCCTTGGTGAGACCACATCTGGAGTATTGTTTTTTTTTATTCATTCATGGGATGTGGGTGTCGCTGGCGAGGCCGGCATTTATTGCCCATCCCTAATTGCCCTTGAGAAGGTGGTGGTGAGCCGCCTTCTTGAACTGCTGCAGTCCGTGTGGTGAAGGTTCTCCCACAGTGCTGTTAGGAAGGGAGTTCCAAGATTTTGACCCAGCGACGATGAAGGAACGGCGATATATTTCCAAGTCGGGATGGTGTGTGACTTGGAGGGGAACGTGCAGGTGGTGGTGTTCCCATGTACCTGCTCTTGTCCTTCTAGGTGGTAGAGGTCGTGGGTTTGGGAGGTGCTGTCGAAGAAGCCTTGGTGAGTTGCTGCAGTGCATCCTGTGGATGGTACACACTGCAGCCACTGTGCGCCGGTGGTGAAGGGAGTGAATGTTTAGGGTGGTGGATGGGGTGCCAATCAAGCGGGCTGCTTTGTCCTGGATGGTGTCGAGCTTCTTGAGTGTTGTTGGAGCTGCACTCATCCAGGCAAGTGGAGAGTATTCCATCACACTCCTGACTTGTGCCTTGTAGATGGTGGAAAGGCTTTGGGGAGTCAGGAGGTGAGTCACTCGCCGCAGAATACCCAGCCTCTGACCTGCTCTTGCAGCCACAGTATTTATATGGCTGGTCCAGTTCAGTTTCTGGTCAATGGTGACCCCCAGGATGTTGATGGTGGGGAATTCGGCGATGGTAATGCCATTGAATGTCAAGGGGAGGTGGTTAGACTCACTCTCGTTGGAGATGGTCATTGCCTGGCACTTATCTGGCGCGAATGTTACTTGCCACTTGTCAGCCCAAGCCTGGATGTTGTCCAGGTCTTGCTGCATGCGGGCTCGGACTGCTTCATTATCTGATGGTTTGCGAATGGAACTGAACACTGTGCAGTCATCAGCGAACATCCCCATTTCTGACCTTATGATGGAGGGAATGTCATTGATGAAGCAGCTGAAGATGTTTGGGCCGAGGACACTGCCTTGAGGAACTCCTGCAGCAATGTCCTGGGGCTGTGATGATTGGCCTCCAACAACCACTACCATCTTCCTTTGTGCTAGGGATGACTCCAGCCACTGGAGAGTTTGCCCCTGATTCGCATTGATTTCAGTTTTACTCGGGCTCCTTGGTGCCACACTCGGTCAAATGCTGCCTTGATGTCAAGGGCAGTCACTCTCACCTCACCTCTGGAATTCAGCTCTTTTGTCCATGTTTGGACCAAGGCTGTAATGAGGTCTGGAGACGAGTGGCCCTGGCGGAACCCAAACTGAGCATCGGTGAGCAGGTTATTGGTGACTAAGTGCCGCTTGACAGCACTGTCGACGACACCTTCCATCACTTTGCTGATGATTGAGAGTGGACTGATGGGGCGGTAATTGGCCGGATTGGATGTGTGCAGTTTTGGTCTCCTTATCTGAGGAAGGATGTCCTTGCCATGGAGGGAGTGCAACGAAGGTTTACCAGACTGATTCCTGGGATGGCAGGACTGACGTATGAGGAGAGATTGGGTCGACTCGGCCTATATTCACTCGAGTTTCGATGAATGAGAGGTGATCTCATCGAAACATATAAAATTCTAACAGGACTGGACAGACTAGGTGCAGGGAGGATGTTCCCGATGGCTGGGGAGTCCAGAACCAGGGGTCACAGTCTCAGGATACGGGGTATGCCATTTAGAACCGAGATGAGGAGAAATTTCTTCACTCAGAGGGTGGTGAACCTGTGGAATTCTCTACCACAGAAGGCAGTGGAGGCCAAGTCATTAGATGTATTCAAGAAGGAGATAGATATATTTCTTAATGCTAAAGGGATCAAGGGATATGGGGAAAAAGCAGGAATAGGGAACTGAGTTGGACGATCAGCCATGATCATTTTGAATGGCGGAGCAGGCCCGAAGGGCCGAATGGCCTCCTCTTGCTCCTATTTTCTATGTTTCTATGTACCGGGGAAGGGGATTTATATACCGGGGAAGGGGGCTATATTCCTGGGATTGTGGTTTATATACTAGGGGAGAGGTTAATATATTGGGGGAGGGTTTTTATATACCGGGGAGGGAGTTTATATACTGGGGGAGGGGGTTTATATACTGGGGGAGGGGGTTTATATAATGGGGGAGGGGGTTTATATTCTGGGGGAGGGGGTTTATATACTGTGGGAGGGGGTTTATATGCTGGGGATGGGGATTTATATACTGGGGGAGGGGTTTTATATACTGGGGGAGGGTGTTTATATACTGGGGGAGGGGATTATAAAGCGAGAAAGGGATTATATACCAAGGGACGGGTTTATATACCAGGGGAGGGGGTTTATATTCCGGGGAGGGGGTTTATATTTCGGGGAGGGGGCTTATATACCAGGGGAGGGGGTTTATATTCCGGGGGAGGGGGTTTATATACCAGGGGAGGGGGTTTATATTCCGGGGGAGGGGGTTTATATACCGGGGGATGGGTTTATATACCGGGGGAGGGGGTTTATATACCAGGGGATGGGTTTATATACCAGGGGAGGGGGTTTATATACTGGGGGAGGGGGTTTATATTCCGGGGATGTGGTTGATATACAGGGGGGATGGGGTTTGTATTCTGGGGTCTCATCATTCCTCTGTGCCCACACTGCCCTGGTTTCTCCAGGTTCGCCGCGATTCCTGGGACACGGTGAAATATGTGGAGCTTTTCATCGTAGCTGACAACTCCGAGGTGAGAAAATATGGTCAGTGTGTGATATAGGGTGTGGGTCAGTGTGTGATATAGGGTGTGGGTCAGTGTGATATAGGGTGTGGGTCAGTGTGTGATATAGGGTGTGGGTCAGTGTGTGATATAGGGTGTGGGTCAGTGTGTGATATAGGGTGCGGGTCAGTGTGTGATATAGGGTGTGGGTCAGTGTGTGATATAGGGTGTGGGTCGGTGTGTGATATAGGGTGTGGGTCAGTGTGTGATATAGGGTGCGGGTCAGTGTGTGATATAGGGTGCGGGTCAGTGTGTGATATAGGGTGTGGGTCAGTGTGTGATATAGGGTGTGGGTCACTGTGTGATACAGGGTGTGGGTCAGTGTGTGATATAGGGTGTGGGTCAGTGTGTGATATAGGGTGTGGGTCAGTGTGTGATATAGGGTGTGGGTCAGTGTGTGATATAGGGTGCGGGTCAGTGTGTGATATAGGGTGTGGGTCACTGTGTGATACAGGGTGTGGGTCAGTGTGTGATATAGGGTGTGGGTCAGTGTGTGATATAGGGTGTGGGTCAATGTGTGATATAGGGTGTGGGTCAGTGTGTGATATAGGGTGTGGGTCAGTGTGTGATATAGGGTGTGGGTCAATGTGTGATATAGGGTGTGGGTCAGTGTGTGATATAGGGTGCGGGTCAGTGTGTGATATAGGGTGCGGGTCAGTGTGTGATATAGGGTGCGGGTCAGTGTGTGATATAGGGTGTGGGTCGGTGTGTGATATAGGGTGTGGGTCGGTGTGTGATATAGGGTGCGGGTCAGTGTGTGATATAGGGTGTGGGTCGGTGAGTGATATAGGGTGTGGGTCGGTGTGTGATATAGGGTGTGGGTCAGTGTGTGATATAGGGTGTGGGTCAGTGAGTGATATCGGGTGTGGGTCAGTGTGTGATATAGGGTGTGGGTCAGTGAGTGATATAGGGTGTGGGTCAGTGTGTGATATAGGGTGTGGGTCAGTGTGTGATATAGGGTGTGGGTCGGTGTGTGATATAGGGTGTGGGTCAGTGTGTGATACAGGGTGTGGGTCAGTGTGTGATATAGGGTGTGGGTCAGTGTGTGATATAGGGTGTGGGTCGGTGTGTGATATAGGGTGTGGGTCAGTGTGTGATATAGGGTGTGGGTCGGTGTGTGATATAGAGTGTGGGTCAGTGTGTGATATAGGGTGTGGGTCAGTGTGTGATATAGGGTGTGGGTCAGTGAGTGATATAGGGTGTGGGTCAGTGTGTGATATAGGGTGTGGGTCAGTGTGTGATATAGGGTGCGGGTCGGTGTGTGATATGGGGTGTGGGTCAGTGTGTGATATAGGGTGTGGGTCAGTGTGTGATATAGGGTGTGGGTCGGTGTGTGATATAGAGTGTGGGTCAGTGTGTGATATAGGGTGTGGGTCAGTGTGTGATATGGAGTGTGGGTCAGTGTGTGATATAGGGTGTGGGTCAGTGTGTGATATAGGGTGTGGGTCAGTGTGTGATATAGGGTGTGGGTCGGTGTGTGATATAGAGTGTGGGTCAGTGTGTGATATAGGGTGTGGGTCAGTGTGTGATATGGAGTGTGGGTCAGTGTGTGATATATGGTGCGGGTCAGTGTGTGATATAGGGTGTGGGTCAGTGTGTGATATGGGGTGTGGGTCAGTGTGTGATATAGGGTGCGGGTCGGTGTGTGATATAGGGTGCGGGTCAGTGTGTGATATATGGTGCGGGTCAGTGAGTGATATAGGGTGTGGGTCAGTGTGTGATATAGGGTGTGGGTCGGTGTGTGATATAGGGTGTGGGTCGGTGTGTGATATAGGGTGTGGGTCGGTGTGTGATATAGGGTGTGGGTCAGTGTGTGATATAGGGTGCGGGTCAGTGTGTGATATAGGGTGTGGGTCGGTGTGTGATATAGGGTGTGGGTCAGTGTGTGATATAGGGTGTGGGTCGGTGTGTGATATAGGGTGTGGGTCGGTGTGTGATATGGGGTGCGGGTCGGTGTGTGATATAGGGTGTGGGTCGGTGTGTGATATAGGGTGTGGGTCAGTGTGTGATATAGGGTGTGGGTCAGTGTGTGATATAGGGTGTGGGTCAGTGAGTGATATAGGGTGCGGGTCAGTGAGTGATATAGGGTGCGGGTCAGTGTGTGATATAGGGTGTGGGTCAGTGAGTGATATAGGGTGCGGGTCGGTGTGTGATATAGGGTGCGGGTCAGTGTGTGATATAGGGTGCGGGTCAGTGTGTGATATCGGGTGCGGGTCAGTGTGTGATATAGGGTGTGGGTCAGTGTGTGATATAGGGTGTGGGTCAGTGTGTGATATCGGGTGCGGGTCAGTGTGATATAGGGTGTGGGTCAGTGTGTGATATAGGGTGTGGGTCAGTGTGTGATATAGGGTGTGGGTCAGTGTGTGATATAGGGTGTGGGTCAGTGTGTGATATCGGGTGCGGGTCAGTGTGTGATATAGGGTGTGGGTCAGTGTGTGATATGATATTCCAGCCCAGTTACTGATTCCCATGTAAATCTGCTGCATTAAGTTTACTTCCAGTCTTTGTTTCTCGTCCTCAGTTCCGGAGCCAACTCGGGGATCTGATAAAAACCAAGGAGAGGATCCTGGAAATAGCCAACTTTGTGGATAAGGTACGGGGAGAATGCACTAACTGGAATTCTGATGCGGCCCAGTACTCAGCGTGTACCAGGGTGGAGAGTGAGCCTGGTCTCAGACACTATCAGGGCCTGAAACGGGTTCAGCTGCTGCTGCCCAATGCTGGATCAACAGGAAATCACTTCAAGCTTAAATACTGAAATGGAAATCTCCCCATGGAATGTCCCAGTGCTGATCTGAGCCCGCTTAGGAACGTAGAATCTTAGGATCAGCAGGAGGCCATTCAGCCCCTCGAGCCTGGTCCACCATTCAATGAGATCATGGCTGATCTGTGACCTAACACCATAAACCGCCTTAGTCCCATTCCCCTTAATACCTTTGGTTAACAAAATTCCATCAATCTCAGATTTAAATTTAGCAATTGAGCTAGTATCAATTGCCGTTTTCGGAAGAGAGTTCCAAACTTCTACCACCCTTTGTGTGTAGAAATGTTTTCTAATCTCACTCCTGAAAGGTCTGGCTCTAATTTTTAGACTGTGCCCCCTACTCCTAGAATCCCCAACCAGCGGAAATAGTTTCTCTCTATCCACCCTATCCGTTCCCCTTAATATCTTATAAACTTCAATCAGATCACCCCTTAACCTTCGAAACTCCAGGGAATAGTTTGTGTAATCTCTCCTTGTAACTTAACCCTTGAAGTCCGGGTATTATTCTAGTAAACCTACGCTGCACTCCCACCAAGGCCAATATGTCCTTCCGAAGGTGCGGTGCCCAGAACTGCTCACAGTACTCCAGGTGCAGTCTAACCAGGGTTTTGTACAGCTGCAGCATTACTTCTGCCCCCTTGTATTCACATTGAGTTTGAGAGTGACATACTTAAGTCCGAAACTAGTCTTAAACTTAAATAAAGCCAATTACATAGGTATGGGGGGTGAGTTGGTTAAGGTAGATTGGGAAATTAGATTAAAGGATATGACAGTAGATAAGCAATGGTGAAAATTTAAAGAAATATTTCATAATTCTCAATGAATATACATTCCATTGAGGAATAAAAACTCCACGGGAAAAATGATCCATCCGTGACTAACTAAAGAAGTTAAGGATGGTATTGGATTAAAAGAAGAGGCTTATAATGTTACCAAAAGAGTAGTGAGCCTGAGGATTGGGAGAGTTTTAGAAACCAGCAAAGGACGACCAAAAAATTGATAAAAAGGGAGAAAATAGAATATAAAAACGGATTGTAAGAGCTTCTACAGTATGTAAAAAGGAAGAGAGTAGAGAAAGTAAACGTGGGTCCCCTAGAGACTGAGAGTGGAGAAATTATAATGGGGAATCAGGAAATGGCAGAGACATTGAACAAATATTTTGTATCTGTCTTCACAGTAAAGACACAAAAAATGTACCAGAAATAGTGGGGAACCAAGGGGTAAATGAGAGTGAGGAACTTAAAGTAATTAATATCAGTAGAGAAAAAGTACTGGAGGAATTAATGGGACTAAAAGTCGATAAATCCCCTGGACCTGATGGCCGACATCCAAGGGTTCTAAAAGAGGTGGCTGCAGAGATAGTGGATGCATTGGTTGTGATCTTCCAAAATTCCCTAGATTCTAGAACGGTCCCAGCGGATTGGAAGGTAGAAAATGTAATCCCGCTATTCAATCAAGGAGGGAGAGAGAAAACAGGGATCTACAGGCCAGTTAGCCTGACATCAGTCATCGGGAAAATGCTGGAATCCATTATTAAGGAAGTGGTAACAGGGCACTTAGAAAATCATAATGTGATTAACATGATGTGGAGATGCCGGTGATGGACTGGGGTTGACAATTGTAAACAATTTTACCACACCAAGTTATAGTCCAACAATTTTTATTTGAAATCTACAAGCTTTCGGAGGCTTCCTCCTTCGAAGTAAACGTGGGTCCCCTGGAGACCCTGGTGAAACCAGGGCCAGATCAGGGAACAAGAAACAAAATAAATTAAATAAAAAACCATGGAAGGAAGTGAAAACACGAAATGCACCTCCTTTGAAACCTGCTCCGATATCCGATGTCCCCCTCTTCACCTCCTCCGATGTCCCCCGATCTTCCCACCTCCCCCTCGGTGGTAGGAAAGATAATGTGATTCCGATATTTAAAAAGGGAGATAGAACCAGTCCAGGGAACTATAGACCAGTTAGCTTTTACATAGAATGTACAGCACGGAAACAGGCCATTCAGCCCAACTGGTCTATGCTGGTGTTTATGCTCCACCCGAGCCTCCTCCCTCCCAACTCCATCTCACCCTATCAGCTTATCCTTCTATTCCTTTTTTCCTCCTGTGTTTATCTAGTTTTCCCTTAAATAGAACCATAGAAAAGATACAGCCCAGAAGGGGGCCATTCGGCCCATCGTGTCCGCGCCGGCTCGAAGAACAACCAGGTGCCCATTCTAATCCCACCTTCCAGCACCCGGTCCGTAGCCCTGCAGCTTACAGCACTTTAGGTGCAGGTCCAGGTACTTTATAAAAGAGTTGAGGGTCCCTGCCTCTCCCACCAATTCGGGCAGTGAATTCCATACACCCACCACCCTCTGGGTAAAAAAGATTTTCCTCATGTCCCCTCTCATCCTTCTGCCAATCAGATTAAATCTATGTCCTCTAGTTCTTGAACTCTCCGCTAGGGGAAAACAGGTACTTCCTGTCTACTCTATCTGGGCCCCTCATAATTTTGTACACCTCAATCAAGTCTCCCCTCAGCCTCCTCTGCTCCAAGGAAAACAACCCCAGCCTATCCAATCTCTCCTCGTAGCTGCAATTTTCAAGCCCTGGCAACATTCTTGTAAATCTTCTCTGCACTCTCTCCAGAGCAATTACATCCTTCCTGTAATGTGGTGACCAGAACTGCGCACAGTACTCCAGCTGTGGCCTTACCAGTGTTTTATACAGTTCTATCATTATATCCCTGCTTTTGTATTCTGTACCTCGGCTAATAACAGAGAGCATTCCGTATGCCTTCTTCACAACCTTATCTACCTGTACTGCCACCTTCAGGGACCTGTGCACATGCACTCCAAGGTCTCTCACTTCCTCTACCCCTCTCAATATATTCCCGTTTACTGCGTATTCCCTTTTACTGTTTGCCCTCCCTGAGTGCATTACCTCACACTTCTCCGGATTGAACTCCATTTGCCACTTTTCCGCCCACTCCACCAACCCATTGATATCTTCTTGGAGTCTACAGCTATCCTCTTCACTATCAACTGCACGGATAATTTTTGTGTCGTCTGCAAATTTGCCAATCATGCCCCCTACATTCAAGTCCAAATCATTAATATATACCACAAACAGCAAGGGACCCAACACTGAGCCCTGTGGCACACCACTGGAAACAGATTTCCATTCGCAAAGACATCCATCGACTTTTACCCTTTGTTTCCTGTTACTGAGCCAATTTTGGATCCAATTCGCCACATTTCCCTGTATCCCATGGACTTTTACCTTTCTGACCAGTCTGCCATGTGGGACCTTGTCAAATGCCTTACTAAAATCCATGTAGACAACATCCACTGCACTACCCTCATCAATCCTCCTTGTCACTTCCTCAAAGAATTTAATCAGATTTGTAAGGCATGACCTTCCCTGAACAAATCCATGCTGACTATCCCTGATTAAACCATGCCTTTCCAAGTGACAGTTTATCCTATCTCTCAGTATTGATTCTAATAGTTTGCCCACCACCGAGGTAAGACTGACTGGCCTATAATTGTTCGGCATTTCCCTCGTCCCCTTTTTAAACAATGGTACTACGTTTGCAGTCTTCCAGTCTTCCGGTACCTCCCCTGTATCTAGTGAGGATTGGAAAATGATCCTCAGAGCATCCGCTATTTCCTCCCTGGCTTCCTTCAATAGCCCAGGAAACAATCCATCCGACCCTGGTGACTTATCAACTTTCAAGGATTCCAGTTCCTCTGGTACTTCCTCTCTCGTTATGTTTACCTTATCCAATATTTCACACCTCTCCTCTTTAACTACTACGTCCGGATCATCCCTTTCCTTTGTGAATACAGAGACAAAATATTCATTTAAATCCCTACCCACATCCTCTGCTTCTACACACAAGTTACCCTTATCATCCCTGATAGGTCCCATCTTTTCCTTAACTATCCTCTTGTTCTTAATGTACTGATAAAACATCTTTGGGTTTTCTTTAATCTTACTAGCTCATATTTTTTCATGCCCTCTCTTTGCTTTCCTTATTTCCTTTTTTACGTCATCCCTGGACTTTCTATACCTCTAGGCTTTCTGCAGTATTTAGTTTTCTGTGACAGTCATAAGCTTTCTTTTTCTGCTTTATCTTGCCCCGTATACTTCCAGACAACCAGGGGGCTCTAAATTTGGCAGTGCCACCCTTTTTCTTTGAGGGGACGTGTCTGCATTGTACCCGTAGAATTTCAATGCAAGGAGTATTACAAACAAAGCAGATGAGCCTCCCACTGGCTTCCACTGATTTCTCCTCAAGTAGTTGTGTCCAGTCCACTTCTGTCAAATCACCTCTTAGTTCTGTAAAATTTGCCTTCCCCCAATTTGAAACGTTTACTCCTGATTTAACTCTGTCCTTTTCCATAATAATGCTAAAACTAACTGAATTGTGGTCACTATCCCCAATATGGTCACCCACTGTCACTTCACCCACTTGCCCATCTTCATTTCCCAGGACTAAATCTAGAATTGCATCCCCTCTTGTTGGGCTTGTCACGTACTGGCTAAAAAAGTTCTCCTGGACACCGATCAAGAATTTTGCCCCCTCTGTGCCCCTCACACTGTTTGAATCCCAGTTGATGTTAGGGTAGTTGAAGTCCCCTACTATTATTGCCCTCTTATTTTTGCACTCGGAAATTTGCCTACATATTTGTTCTTCTATCTCCCTTTCACTATTCGGGGGTCTATAGTTCACTCCTAGTGTGACTGCCCCTTTTTTATTTCTTAGCTCAACCCATATGGCCTCGATTGATGATCCATTTAGCAGATCATCCCTTCTCACAACTGGAATTGATTCTTTAACCAATAATGCTACTCCCCTCTCCTTTTTTATCACCCACTCTATCCTGCCTGAAAACTCTATATCCAGGGATATTGAGCTGCCAATTATCCCCCTCTTTAAGCCAGGTTTCCGTTATAACAATGATATCGTGCTGCCATGTGTCTATCTGTGCCCTTAGCTCATCTGCTTTGTTTGTAATACTCCTTGCATTGAAGTATATACCCTTTAACCCCGTCAAATTCCTGTGCTGAACACTATTTAACCTTTGCTTCTTTTGCCTTTCTGAGTCACTAACTACGTCACTAACTGCTTTTCTACTTCCCGTTTCCTGGTCTGAATTTGTCCTATCTGTACCTGCCCTTTGGTTCCCATCCCCCTGCCATACTAGTTTAAACCCTCCCCAACAGAACTAGCAACTGCCCCCGTGAGGATATTGGTCCCGGTTCTGCTTGGGTGCAGCCCGTCCAGCTTGTACAGGTCCCGCCTTTCCCAGAATCGGTCCCAATGCCTCAGGAATTTAAACCCTCCCTCCGACACCATCTCTCAAGCCACGCATTCATCTGGTCTATTCTCCTGTTTCTGCTCTCGCTCGCACGTGGCACTGGGAGTAATCCTGAGATTACTACCTTAGAGGTCCTGCTTTTTAATTTATTTCCGAACTCCCTATATTCTGCTTGCAGGACCTCATCCCTTTTTTTACCCATGTCGTTGGTACCGATATGGACCACGACTACTGGCTGTTCACCCTCTCCCTTCAGAATGTCCTGCAGCCGCTCCGTGACATCCTTGACCCAAGCACCAGGGAGGCAACATACCATCCTGGAGTCACGTTTGCGGCCACAGAAACGCCTATCTGTTCCCCTTACAATTGAATCCCCTATCACCATCGCCCTGCCACTCTTCTTCCTCCTCTCCTGTGCAGCAGAGCCACCCGTGGTGCCCCGAACCTGGCTCTTGCTGCTTTCCCCTGATAAGCCATCTCCCCCAACAGTATCCAAAGCGGTATATCTGTTTGAGAGGGAGACGGCCCCAGGGGACTCCTGCTCTACCTGCCTCGTCCTTTTACTCTGCCTGGCGGTCACCCAGGCATCTATGTTATTAGATCATGTTATAAATGCATCTGCGTTATTCACCTTAACTACTCCTTGTGGTATTTAAGATTATGAAGGGTTTGATGGGATAGAGGTAGAGAAGATGTTTCCCCTTGTGGGGGAGACCAGAGCTATAGGTCATAAACATAAGATAGTCACTAATAAATCCAATCGGGAATTCAGGAGAAACTTCTTTACCCAGAGAGTGGTGAGAATGTGGAACTCGCTCCCACAAGGAGTAGTTGAGGTGAATAATGTAGATACATTTAAGGGGAACTGTTTAAGAGGTGTTTAAAATGATTAAAGGATTTGATAGCGTCGATAGAGAGAAACTATTTCCTCTGGTGGGGGGAGTCCAGAATAAGGGGGCAGAACCTTAAAATTAGAGCCAGGCCGTTCAGGGGTGATGTCAGGAAACATTTCTTCACACAAAGGGTGGTGGAAATCTGGAACTCTCTCCCCCAAAAAGCTGCTGAGGCCGGGGGTCAATTGGAGCTTTCAAAACTGAGACTGGTCGATTTTTGTTCGTCAAAGGGTATTAATGGTTACAGGACCAAGGCAGGTGGATGGAGTTAAGATACAGATCAGCCATGGTCTAATTAAATGGCGGAACAGGCTCGAAGGGCTGAATGGCCTCCTCCTGCTCCTGTGTTTGGTGCCCAGTGCCATGTCCCAGTGCTGTTCTACACCCAGTGCCATGTCCCAGTGCTGTTCTATACCCAGTGCCATGTTCCAGTGCTGTTTTACGCCCAGTGCCATGTCCCAGTGCTGTTTTACGCCCAGTGCCATGTCCCAGTGCTGTTCTACACCCAGTGCCATGTCCCAGTGTTGTTTTACGCCCAGTGCCATGTCCCAGTGCTGGCCTACACCCAGTGCCTTGTCCCAGTGCTGGCCTACACCCAGTGCCATGTCCCAGTGTTGTTCTACACCCAGTGCCTTGTCCCAGTGCTGGCCTACACCCAGTGCCTTGTCCCAGTGTTGGTCTACACCCAGTGCCATGTTCCAGTGCTGTTCTATACCTAGTGCCATTTTCCAGTGCTATTTTATAACCAGTGCCATGTTCCAGTGCTGCACATGTGAAGTGCCATGTTCCAGTGCTATTCTGTGACCAGTGCCATGTTCCAGTGCTGGTACTTATTAGTGCTATTTTCCAGTGCTTTTCTATACCCAGTGCCATGTTCCAGTGCTGTTCTACATCCATTCCATTTTCCAGTGCTGTTCTATACCCAGTGCCGTGTTCCAGTGTGTTCTATACCCATTGTCATGTTCCAGTGCTGTTCTATACTCAGTGCCGTGTTCCAGTGCTGTTCTATACCCAGTGTCATGTTCCAGTGCTGTTCTATACTCAGTGCCATGTTCCAGTGCTGTTCTATACCCAGTGCCATGTCCCAGTGCTGTTCAATATCCAGTGCCATGTCCCAGTGCTGTTCTATACCCAGTGCCATGTCCCAGTGCTGTTCTATACCCATTGTCATGTTCCAGTGCTGTTCTATACCCAGTGCCATGTCCCAGTGCTGTTCAATATCCAGTGCCATGTCCCAGTGCTGTTCTATACCCAGTGCCGTGTTCCAGTGCTGTTCTATACCCAGTGCCATGTTCCAGTGCTGTTCTATACCCAGTGCCATGTTCCAGTGCTGTTCTATACCCAGTGCCATGTTCCAGTGCTGTTCTATACCCAGTGTCACACTGCAGGTCAGATGGCCCCTCAGTCTGATGTACATTGGTTTGTTTCTTAGTGTCTTTGCTTTCTTCCTCAACAGTTTTACAGAACGATGAACATTCGAATTGCACTGATTGGCCTGGAGGTCTGGACAGAGTCAGACCAGATCACAATGAGTGAGGATCCCAACACTGCTCTGTGGGCCTTCCTCAAATGGAGGCAGAAGCTGTGGCTCCATGTGAAGCATGATAACACACAGCTGATCACGTGAGTGTGGCTTCCTCGTGTGTACCACGGATAGCAGGGTATATCCAGGTGTGTACCACGGATAGCAGGGTATATCCAGGTGTGTACCACGGATAGCAGGGTATATCCAGGTGTGTACCACGGATAGCAGGGTATATCCAGGTGTGTACCACGGATAGCAGGGTATATCCAGGTGTGTACCACGGATAGCAGGGTATATCCAGGTGTGTACCACGGATAGCAGGGTATATCCAGGTGTGTACCACGGATAGCAGGGTATATCCAGGTGTGTACCACGGATAGCAGGGTATGTCCAGGTGTGTACCACGGATAGCAGGGTATATCCAGGTGTGTACCACGGACAGCAGGGTATATCCAGGTGTGTACCACGGATAGCAGGGTATGTCCAGGTGTGTACCACGGATAGCAGGGTATATCCAGGTGTGTAGCACAGATAGCAGGTTATATCCAGGTGTGTACCACGGATAGCAGGTTATATGCAGGTGTGTACCACGAATAGTAGGTTATATGCAGGTGTGTACCACAGATAGCAGGGTATGTCCAGGTGTGTACTACAGAAAGCAGGGTATGTTTTGATGAGTCCAAGAGGTGAGCGCAGTGTAAAAGGAGAGACCGAGAGCGGGAGGAGAGTCCGAGAGGTGAGCACAGTATAAAAGGAGAGACCGAGAGCGGGAGGAGAGTCCGAGAGGTGAGCACAGTGTAAAAGGAGAGACCGAGAGGTGAACTCAGTGTAAATCTAAGGCAAGTCATGGCAGCACAGCTCGCACCCGTGATATGCTCCTCCTGCACTATGTGGGAAGTCATGGACACTACAGGTGTCCCTGGTGACCATGTGTGCAGGAAGTGTGTCCAGCTGCAGCTACTGGCTAACCGCATTTCGGAGCTGGAGCTGCGGGTGGATTCACTGTGGAGCATCCGCGATGCTGAGACTATCGTGGATAGCACGTTCAGTGAGGTGGTCACACCGCAGGTAAAGATTACACAGGCAGAAAGGAAATGGGTAAACGCCAGGCAGAGTAAAAGGACGAGGCAGGTAGAGCAGGAGTCCCCTGGGGCCGTCTCCCTCTCAAACAGATATACTGCTTTGGATACTGTTGGGGGAGATGGCTTATCAGGGGAAAGCAGCAAGAGCCAGGTTCGGGGCACCACGGGTGGCTCTGCTGCACAGGAGAAGGAAGAAGAGTGGCAGGGCTATAGTGATCGGGGATTCAATTGTAAGGGGAACAGATAGGCGTTTCTGCGGCCGCAAACGTGACTCCAGGATGGTATGTTGCCTCCCTGGTGCTCGGGTCAAGGATGTCACGGAGCGGCTGCAGGGCATTCTGGAGGGGGAGGGTGAACAGCCAGTAGTCGTGGTCCATATCGGTACCAACAACATAGGTTAAAAAAGGGATGAGGTCCTGCAAGGTGAATTTAAGGAGTTCGGAGATAAATTAAAAAGTAGGACTTCAAAGGTAGTGATCCCAGGATTACTCCCAGTGCCACGTGCTAGTGAGTATAGGAACAGGAGAATAGACAGGATGAATGCGTGGCTGCAGGGATGGTGTAGGAGGGAGGGATTTAGATTCCTGGGACATTGGGACCGGTTCTGGGGAAGGTGAGACCTGTACAAGCGGGACGGGTTACACCCGAGCAGGACTGGGACCAATGTCCTCGCGGGGGTGTTTGCTAGTGCTGTTGGGGAAGGTTTAAACTCGAGTGGCAGGGGGATGGGAACCTGAGCAGGGAGTCAGAGGAGGGGGAAACAAGGATAGAAACAAAAGACAGAAAGGGAAGAAGCAACAGTGGAAGGCAGAGAAAACAAGGACGAGAAACAAATAGGGCCATAGTGCAAAATAAAACTAAGATGACTAGCAATCTTAAAAAGACAAGTCTAAAGGCATTGTGTCTTAATGCGCGGAGCATTCGCAATAAGGTCGATGAATTAACAGCGCAGAGAGATATTAACGGTTATGATATAGTTGCGATTACGGAGACATGGCTGCAGGGTGACCAAGGATGGGAACTGAACATCCAGGGATATTCAATATTTAGGAAGGACAGGCAAAAAGGGAAAGGAGGTGGGGTAGCGTTGTTAGTAAAGGAGGAAATCAATGCAATAGTGAGGAAGGATATTGGCTCGGAAAATCACAATGTGGAATCTGTATGGGTGGAGCTAAGAAACACCAAGGGGCAGAAAACGTTGGTGGGGGTTGTCAAAAGGCCCCCAAACAGTCGTGGAGATGTAGGGGAGGGCATTAAACAGGAAATTAGAGATACATGCAAGAAGGGTACAACTATAATCAATGGGTGATTTTAATTTACATATAGATTGGTCAAACCAAATTAGCAATAATACTGTGGGGGAGGAATTCCTGGAGTATGTACATGATGGTTTTCTAGACCAATACATTGAGGAACCAATTAGAGAACAGGCGATCCTAGACTGGGTATTGTGCAATGAGAAAGGATTAATTAACAATCTTGTTGTGCAAGGTCCCTTAGGGAAGAGCGACCATAACATGATAGAATTCCTCATTAAGATGGAGAGTGAAGTAGTTGAATCTGAATCTAGGGTCCTGAATCTAAATAAAGGAAATTACGAAAGTATGAGGTGTGAGTTGGCTATGATAGATTGGGGAACTTTACTAAAAGGGATGACGGTGGATAGGCAATGGCTAATATTTAAAGAACGTGTGCAGGAATTACAACAATTATTCATTCCTGTCTGGTGCAAAAATAAAACAGGAAAGGTGGCTCAACCGTGGCTTACAAAAGAAATTAGGGATAGTATTAGATCCAAAGAGGAGACATATAAAATTACCAGAAAAAGCGGCAAACCTGAGGATTGGGAGCAGTTCAGAATTCAGCAAAGGAGGACAAAGAGATAGATTAAGAGGGGAAAAATAGAGTATGAGAGTAAACTGGCAGGGAACATAAAAACTGACTGTAAAAGCTTCTATAAATATGTCAAGAGAAAAGATTAGTGAAGGCAAATGTAGGTCCCTTACAGTCAGAAATGGGGGAAATTATAATGGGGAACAAAGAAATGGCAGAACAATTAAACACATACTTTGGTTCTGTCTTCACAAAGGAGGACACAAATAACCTGCCAGAAATGTTAGGGAACCAAGGGTCCAGTGAGAGGGAGGAACTGAAGGAAATCAGTATTCGTAAAAAAAATAGTGCCAGGGAAATTAATGGGGCTAAACATAAGAACATAAGAACATAAGAAATTGGAGCAGGAGTAGGCCAATCGGCCCCTCGAGCCTGCTCCGCCATTCAATAAGATCATGGCTGATCTGATCCCAACCACAAATCTAAAGAACACAAGAAGTCGGAGCAGGACCCGGCCACATAGCCCCTGGGCCCTCTCCGCCACCCACAGGGCATTGACCGATCCAAACTCAGCTTCATGTCCAATTTCCTGCCCGCTCCCCATAACCCCTAATTCCCTTTACTTCTAGGAAACTGTCTATTTCTGTTTTAAATTTATCTAATGATGTAGCTTCCACAGCTTCCTGGGGCAGCAAATTCCACAGACCGACCACCCTCTGAGTGAAGAAGTTTCTCCTCATCTCAGTTTTGAAAGAGCAGCCCCTTATTCTAAGATTATGCCCCCTAGTTCTAGTTTCACCCATCTTTGGGAACATCCTTACTGCATCCACCCGATCAAGACCCTTCACAATCTTATATGTTTCAATAAGATCGCCTCTCATTCTTCTGAACTCCAATGAGTAGAGTCCCAATCTACTCAACCTCTCCTCATATGTCCGCCCCCTCATCCCCGGGATTAACCGAGTGAACCTTCTTTGTACTGCCTCGAGAGCAAGTATGTCTTTTCTTAAGTATGGAGACCAAAACTGTATGCAGTATTCCAGGTGCGGTCTCACCAATACCTTATATAACTGCAGCAATACCTCCTTGTTTTTATATTCTATCCCCCTAGCAATAAAAGCCAACATTCCGTTGGCTTTCTTGATCACCTGCTGCACCTGCATACCAACTTTTTGATTTTCTTGCACTAGGACCCCCAGATCCCTTTGTACTGCAGTACTTTCCAGTCTCTCGCCATTAAGAAAATAACTTGCTCTCTGATTTTTCCTGCCAAAGTGCATAACCTCACATTTTCCAATATTATATTGCATCTGCCAAATCTCCGCCCACTCACCCAGCCTGTCTATATCCCCTTGCAGGTTTTTTATGTCCTCCTCACTCTCTACTTTCCCTCCCATCTTTGTATCATCTGCAAATTTTGATATGTTGCACTCGGTCCCCTCCTCCAAATCGTTAATATAGATTGTAAAGAGTTGGGGACCCAGCACCGACCCCTGTGGAACACCACTGGTTACTGGTTGCCAGTCCGAAAATGAACCATTTATCCCAACTCTCTGCTTCCTGTTCGATAACCAATCCTCCACCCATGCCAGAATATTACCCCCAATCCCGTGATTTTTTATCTTAAGTAATAATCTTTTATGTGGCACCTTGTCGAATGCCTTCTGGAAGTCTAAATACACTACGTCCACTGGTTCCCCTTTATCCACCCTATACGTTATATCCTCGAAGAACTCAAGCAAATTTGTCAGACATGACTTCCCCTTCATAAAGCCATGCTGACTTTGTCCTATTAAATTATGCTTATCTAAATGTTCCGTTACTGTCTCCTTAATAATAGACTCCAAAATTTTACCCACCACAGATGTTAAGCTAACTGGCCTATAATTTCCAGCCTTCTGCCTACTACCCTTTTTAAATAACGGTGTTACATTAGCAGTTTTCCAATCTGCCGGGACCTCTCCTGAGTCCAGGGAATTTTGGAAAACTATCACCAAAGCATCCACAATCCCTACTGCCACTTCCCTCAAGACCCTAGGATGAAAGCCATCAGGTCCAGGGGATTTATCCGCCTTGAGTCCCATTATTTTACTGAGTACCATCTCCTGAGTGATTTTAATCGTATTTAGTTCCTCCCCCCCGAGAGTCCCCTGTTTGTCCAGTGTTGGGATATTCTTAGTGTCCTCTACTGTAAAGACTGAAACAAAATATTTGTTCAGCATTTTTGCCATCTCCATGTTTCCCACCATTAATTTCCCGGTCTCATCCTCTAAGGGACCTATGTTTGCCTTAGCCACCCTTTTTCTTTTTATATAACTATAGAAACTCTTGCTATCTGTTTTTATATTTTTTGCTAATTTCTTTTCATAATCTAACTTCCCTTTCTTAATCAATCCTTTAGTTACTTTTTGCTGTCTTTTGAAGAATTCCCAATCTTCTATCCTCCCACTAAGTTTGGCTACCTTATATGTCCTTGTTTTTAGTCGGATACTATCCTTGATTTCTTTACTGAGCCACGGATGGCTGTCATTTCTTTTACACCCTTTTTTCCTCAGTGGAATATATTTATTTTGAAAGTTGTAAAATAACTCCCTAAATGAACACCACTGCTCATGTACCGTCTTACCCTTTAATCTATTTTCCCAGTCCACTTTAATCAATTCCGCTCTCATACCATCATAGTCTCCTTTATTCAAGCTCAGTACGCTTGTTTGAGAATCAACCTTCTCACCCTCTAATTGGATATGGAATTCAACCATGTTGTGGTCGCTCGTTCCAAGGGGATCCTTAACTAGGACATTATTAATTAATCCTGACTCATTACACAGGACCAGGTCCAAGGTTGCCTGCCCCCTTGTAGGATCAGTTACATACTGCTCAAGAAATCCATCCCTGATGCACTCAATGAACTCGTCCTCAAGGCTGCTCTGCCCAATTTGATTTGTCCAGTTAATATGATAATTAAAATCCCCCATAATTATGGCTGTTCCCTTATTACATGCCCCGACTATCTCCTGATTAATACTTCTTCCAGCAGAGTTGCAACTATTAGGAGGCCTATATACTACGCCCACTAATGTTTTTTTTCCCTTATTATTCCTTATCTCCACCCAAACTGTTTCATTATCTTGATGCTTTGTCCCAATATCATTTCTCTGTATTACAGTGATTCCTTCCTTTATTAACATAGCCACCCCACCTCCCCTTCCTTCCTGCCTGTCCTTCCTGATTGTTAAATACCCTGGCATATTTAATTCCCAGTCGTTGTCACCCTGCAGCCATGTTTCTGTAATGGCCACAAGACCATACCCATAACTCGTGCCGTTAACTCGTCCATTTTATTACGAATGCTACGTGCATTCAGATAAAGAACTTTCAAATCTGTTTTGTGACGCTTAGTTCCTGCTTTTTCCTTTTTTAACACTTTACCTATTACTCCATACCTTCTGTCCCTTCCTGTTACGCTTTCCTCTCTCTCCCTGCTCAGGTTCCCAACCCCCTGCCACTTTAGTTTAAACCCTCCCCAACAGCACTAGCAAACACTCCTCCTAGGACAGCGGTCCCGGCCCTGCCCAGGTGCAGACCGTCCGGTTTGTACTGGTCCCACCTCCCCCAGAACCGTTTCCAGTGTCCCAGGAATTTGAATCCCTCCCCCTTGCACCATTCCTCTAGCCACGTATTCATTTGAAATATCCTCCTATTTCTACTCTGACTAGCACGTGGCACTGGCAGCAATCCTGAGATTACTACCTTTGAGGTCCTATTTTTTAATTTACCTCCTAACTTCCTATATTCTGCTTTTAGGACCTCATCCCCTTTTTTACCTATATCGTTGGTGCCTATGTGCACCACGACAGCTGGCTGTTCGCCCTCCCCCTCCAAAATGTTCTGTAGCCGCTCCGAGACATCCTTGATCCTTGCACCAGGGAGGCAACACACCATCCTGGAGTCTCGGTTGCGGCCGCAGAAACGCCTGTCTATTCCCCTTACAATTGAGTCCCCTATCACTATAGCTCTGCCACTCTTTTTCCTCCCAGCCTGTGCAGCAGAGCTACCCGTGGTGCCAGGAAGTTGGCTGCTGCTGCCTTCCCCTGATAAGTCATCCCCCCCAACAGCATCCAAAGTGGCATATCTGTTTGAGGGGGATGGCCACAGGGGACCCCTGCACTACCTGCCTGCATCTCTTACTCTTCCTGGTGGTCACCCATTCACTTCCTGCCTGTATACCCTTTACCTGCGGTGTGACCAACTCGCTAAACGTGCTATCCACGAGTTTCTCTGCATCGCGAATGCTCCACAGTGAGTCCACCCGCAGCTCCAGCTCCGAGATACGATCGGTCAGTAGCTGCAGGTGGACACACTTCCCGCACACATGGTCGGCAGGGACACTGGTAGTGTCCATGACTTCCCACATCTTGCAGGAGGAGCATATCACGGGTGCGAGGTCTGCTGCCATGACTTGCCTTAGCTTAGTTACCCCTTTTAAATTACGTTGAAATTAGAAAATGTTAACTATACTAGGGACCTAGGTTCACTAAAAAAAAAAACACTATCTGCTATAAAACCTGCAGATCTTCCCTTTCTTATTACTTTACTTACAGTAAAATGGTAGAAATACTCACCTGAACCTACTCACCAATCAGCTGCCTCCCCTGTGCCGCGTCACTTTCTGACTGGTGACGTCACCCTGAACTCTGCCGCTGGTCTCAGAGTCTCGCTCTCAGAGTAAGCTCTGGTCTCGCTCTCTCCGCGCTGTTTATATCCCCGCTCTGGTCTCGCTCTCTCCCGCCGCTCACCGACTGAACTCTCACTCTCTCCGCGCTGTTTATATCCCCGCTCTGGTCTCGCTCTCTCCGCGCTGTTTATATCCCCGCTCTGGTCTCGCTCTCTCCCGCCGCTCACCGACTGAACTCTCGCTCTCTCCGCGCTGTTTATATCCCCGCTCTGGTCTCACTCTCTCCCCCCACTCACCGACTGAACTCTCGCTCTCTCCGCGCTGTTTATATCTCCGCTCTGGTCTCGCTCTCTCCCGCCGCTCACCGACTGAACTCTCGCTCTCTCCGCGCTGTTTTTATCCCCGCTCTGGTCTCACTCTTTACCGCCGCTCACCGACTGGACTCTCGCTCTCTCTGCGCTGTTTTTATCCCCGCTCTGGTCTCGCTCTCTCCCGCCGCTCACCGACTGGACTCTCGCTCTCTCTGCGCTGTTTTTATCCCCGCTCTGGTCTCGCTCTTTACCGCCGCTCACCGCTCTCAGGTCCACTACCGCTCTGCAGGAAAAGCAAGGCAAAGCAGCACCTCCTTCCCCCACTTTACCAAACTCCCACACGTACCGAACTCTCAGCACACTGTTGTCCTCAGGGCCTGATAATCTACATCCCAGAGTACTAAAGGAAGTGGCCCTGGAAATAGTGGATGCATTGGTGATCATCTTCCAAAATTCTATAGACTCTGGAACAGGTCCTACAGATTGGAGGGTGGCAAATGTAACCCCACTATTTAAAAAAGGAGGGAGAGAAAAAACAGGGAACTACAGATCGGTTAGCCTAACATCAGTAGTGGGGAAAATGCTCGAGTCTATTATAGAAGATGTGATAACAGAACACTTGGAGGTCATTAACGGGATTGGACAAAGTCAGCATGGGTTTATGAAAGGGAAATCATGCTTAACAAATCTACTGGAGTTTTTTGAGGCTGTAACTAGTAGAATAGATAGGGGAGAACCAGTGGATGTGGTGTACTTGGATTTTCAGAAGGCTTTTGATAAGGTCCCACACAAGAGGTTAGTGTGCAAAATTAAAGCACATGGGATTGGGGGGAATATACTGGCATGGATTGAGAATTGATTGACAGACAGGAAACAGAGAGTAGGAATAAACGGGTCTTTTTTGGGGTGGCAGGCAGTGACTCGTGGGGTACCGCAGGGATCAGTACTTGGGCCCCAGCTATTCACAATATATATCAATGATTTGGATGAGGGAACCAAATGTAACATTTCCAAGTTTGCAGACGACACAAAGCTGGGGTGGAATGTGAGCTGTGAGGATGCAAAGAGGCTCCAATGTGATTTAGACAAGTTGGGTGAGTGGGCAAGAACATGGCAGATGCAGTATAACGTGGATAAATGTGAGGTTATCCACTTTGGTTGTAAAAACAGAAAGGCAGATTATTATCTGAATGGTGATAGATTGGGAAAAGGGGAGGTGCAACGAGACCTGGGTGTCCTTGTACACCAGTCGCTGAAAGCGAGCATTCAGGTGCAGCAAGCAGTTGGGAAGGCGAATGGTATGTTGGCCTTCATTGCAAGAGGATTTGAGTACAGGAGCAGGGATGTTTTGCTGCAGTTGTACAGGGCCTTGGTGAGACCACATCTGGAGTATTGTGTGCAGTTTTGGTCTCCTTATCTGAGGAAGGATGTCCTTGTCATAGAGGGAGTGCAACGAAGGTTTACCAGACTGATTCCTGGGATGGCAGGACTGACGTATGAGGAGAGATTGGGTCGACTCGGCCTATATTCACTCGAGTTTCGAAGAATGAGAGGTGATCTCATCGAGAGATATAAAATTCTAACAGGACTAGACAGACTAGATGCAGGGAGGATGTTCCCGATGGCTGGGGAGTCCAGAACCAGGGGTCACAGTCTCAGGATACGGGGTATGCCATTTAGAACCGAGATGAGGAGAAATTTCTTCACTCAGAGGGTGGTGAACCTGTGGAATTCTCTACCACAGAAGGCAGTGGAGGCCAAGTCATTAGATGTATTCAAGAAGGAGATAGATATATTTCTTAATGCTAAAGGGATCAAGGGATATGGGGAAAAAGCGGGAACAGGGAACTGAGTTGGACGATCAGCCATGATCATTTTGAATGGTGGAGCAGGCCCGAAGGGCCGAATGGCCTACTCTTGCTCCTATTTTCTGTGTTTCTCTGTACCAGAGATAGCCGGGGATATCCAGGTGTGTACCACAGACAGGGCTTTAAACTAAAAAGGGTAAGGAGGGATCAGACGAGGGTAAATTTATAAATCTAAAGAGAAAAGCTAAGGCCATAGAGCAGGGAAGTGATTTGGGTAAAGATAAGCCGAGTGTGACAGGAAGGGACAGAGAGTTTAACGGAAATAGTGAATCAGTGAATAATGTCAAATCAGGAAAAAATAGTAAAAAGTTAAAATTAAAGACGTTTTATCTGAATGCAGGAAGCATTCGTAACAAGATCGGTAAATTAATGGCACAAATAGAGATAAATGGTTTGATCTAAAAGCCATTACAGAGACATGGTTGCAAAGTGACCAAGGTTGGGAACTAAATATTCCAGGGTACTTGATGTTTAGAAAAGACAGGCAGGATGGAAAGGGAGGGGGTGTAGCCCTGATAATAAAGGGTGAGATAAGGACAGGGTGAGAAAGGGTCTGGGCTCAGAAGATCAGGAAGTGGAATCAGTCTGAGTGGAAATTAGAAATAACAAGGGCAGAAAACACTGGTGGGAGCAGTTTATAGGCCCCCGAATAGTGGCAATACCATTGGACAGAGTATTAATCATGAAATAATAGGAGCTTGTAACAAAGATAATGCAATAATCATGGGGGACTTTAATATTCCAGACCCCCACCACCCAAAAGTATGGAAGTCATGATGAACCTTTATAAAACACTGGTTCGGCCACAACTGGAGTATTGTGTCCAGTTCTGGGCACCGCACTTCAGGAAAGATGTGAAGGCCTTAGAGAGGGTGCAGAAGAGATTTGCTAGAATGATTCCAGGGATGAGGGACTTTAGTTCCGTGGATAGACTGGAGAAGCTGGGATTGTTCTCCTTGGAACAGAGACAGTTGCGAGGAGATTTGATGGAGGTATTCAAAATCATGTAGGGTCCAGACAGAGTAGATAGAGAGAAACTGTTCCCATTGGTGGAAGGGTCAAGGACCAGAGGGCATAGATTTAAGGTGATTGGCAAAAGAACCAAAGGTGACATGAGGAAAAACTTTTTTACACAGCGAGTGGTTATGATCTGGAATGCACTGCCCGAGGGGGAGGTGGAGGCAGATTCAATCATGGCCTTCAAAAGGGAACTGGAAGGGGAAAAATTTGCAGGGTTACAGGGACAGGGCGGGGGAGTGGGACTAGCTGGATTGCTCTTGCATAGAGCCGGCACGGACTCGAGGGGCCGAATGGCCTCCTTCCATGATTCTGTGATTCTATATTAGTGACTTAGACGAAGGGACCGAGTGTAATGTATCCAAGTTTGCTGATGATACAAAGCTAGGTGGGAAAGTAAGCTGTGAGGAGGACACAAAGAGTCTGCAAAGGATATAGACAGGTTAAGTGAGTGGGCAAGAAGGTGGCAGATGGAGTATAATGTGGGGAAATGTGAGGTTATTCACTTTGGTAGGAAGAATAGAAAAACAGAATATTTTTTAAATGGTGAGAAACTATTAAATGTTGGTGTTCAGAGGGATTTGGATGTCCTTGCACAAGAAACAGAAAGTTATCATGCAGGTACAGCAAGTAATTAGGAAGGCAAATGGTACGTTGGCCTTTATTGCAAGGGGGTTGGAGTACAAGAGTAAGGAAGTCTTACTACAATTGTACAGGGCTTTGGTGAGACCTCACCTGGAGTACTGTGTACAGTTTTGGTCTCCTTATCGAAGGAAGGATATACTTGCCTTAGAGGCGGTGCAGCAAAGGTTCACTAGATTAATCCCTGGGATGAGAGGTTTGTCCTATGAGGAGAGATTGAGTAGAATGGGCCGATACTCTCTGGAGTTTAGAAGATTGAGAGGTGATCTCATTGAAACATATAAGATTCTGAGGGGGTTTGACAGGGTAGATGCTGAGAGGCTGTTACTCCTGTCTGGAGAGTCTAGAACCAGGGGGCAGTCTCAGGATAAGGGGTCGGCCGTTTAAGACTGAGATGAGGAATTATTTGTGAATTTTTGGAATTCTCTACCCCAGAGGGCTGTGGATGCTGAGTCATTGATTTTATTCAAGGCTGAGATCGATAGATTTTTGGACTCTGGGGGAATCAACGGATATGGGGATCGGGCGGGAAAGTGGAGTTGAGGTCGAAGATCAGCCATGATCTGATTGAATGGCGAAGCAGGCTCGAGGGGCCGAATGGCCTACTCCTGCTCCTATTTCTTATGTTCTTATAGCAGGGTATATCCAGGTGTGTACGACAGAAGGCAGAGTATATCCAGTTGTGCCCACTCGCTCTCTGCCCGCTCGCTCTCTGCCCGTTCCCTCTCTGCCACCTCCCTCTCCGCCCGCTCGCTCTCTGCCCACTCCCTCTTTGCCCACTCCCTCTCTGCCACCTCCCTCTCTGCCCGCTCGCTCTCTGCCCACTCCCTCTCTGCCACCTCCCTCTCTGCCACCTCCCTCTCTGCCCGCTCGCTCTCTGCCCACCTCCCTCTCTGCCACCTCCCTCTCTGCCCACTCGCTCTCTGCCCGCTCCCTCTCTGCCACCTCCCTCTCTGCCCACTCCCTCTTTGCCCACTCCCTCTCTGCCACCTCCCTCTCCGCCCGCTCGCTCTCTGCCACCTCCCTCTCTGCCCACTCGCTCTCTGCCCACCTCCCTCTCTGCCACCTCCCTCTCTGCCCACTCGCTCTCTGCCCGCTCCCTCTCTGCCACCTCCCTCTCTGCCCACTCCCTCTTTGCCCACTCCCTCTCTGCCACCTCCCTCTCCGCCCGCTCGCTCTCTGCCACCTCCCTCTCTGCCCACTCGCTCTCTGCCCACTCCCTCTCTGCCACCTCCCTCTCTGCCACCTCCCTCTCTGCCCACTCCCTCTCTGCCCGCTCGCTCTCTGCCCACTCCCTCTCTGCCCGCTCGCTCTCTGCCCACTCCCTCTCTGCCCGCTCGCTCTCTGCCCACTCCCTCTCTGCCACCTCCCTCTCTGCCCACTCCCTCTCTGCCCGCTCGCTCTCTGCCCACTCCCTCTCTGCCCACTCCCTCTCTGCCCGCTCGCTCTCTGCCCACTCCCTCTCTGCCCGCTCGCTCTCTGCCCACTCCCTCTCTGCCACCTCCCTCTCTGCCACCTCCCTCTCTGCCCACTCCCTCTCTGCCCGCTCGCTCTCCGCCCGTTCCCTCTCTGCCCGTTCGCTCTCTGCCCACTCGCTCTCTGCCCGTTCGCTCTCTGCCCGCTCGCTCTCTGCCCACTCCCTCTCTGCCCACTCGCTCTCTGCCCACTCACTCTCTGCCCGCTCGCTCTCTGCCCACTCCCTCTCTGCCCACTCCCTCTCTGCCCACTCCCTCTCTGCCCACTCCCTCTCTGCCCACTCCCTCTCTGCCCATTCGCTCTCTGCCCACTCCCTCTCTGCCCACTCGCTCTCTGCCCACTCCCTCTCTGCCCACTCGCTCTCTGCCCACTCGCTCTCTGCCCACTCCCTCTCTGCCCACTCGCTCTCTGCCCACTCCCTCTCTGCCCACTCCCTCTCTGCCCGCTCGCTCTCTGCCCGCTCGCTCTCTGCCCACTCGCTCTCTGCCCACTCCCTCTCTGCCCACTTGCTCTCTGCCCACTCCCTCTCTGCCCACTCCCTCTCTGCCCGCTCGCTCTCTGCCCGCTCGCTCTCTGCCCACTCCCTCTCTGCCCGCTCCCTCTCTGCCCACTCCCTCTCTGCCCACTCGCTCTCTGCCCACTCCCTCTCTGCCCACTCCCTCTCTGCCTGCTCGCTCTCTGCCCGCTCGCTCTCTGCCCACTCCCTCTCTGCCCACTCCCTCTCTGCCCGCTCGCTCTCTGCCCGCTCGCTCTCTGCCCACTCCCTCTCTGCCCACTCCCTCTCTGCCCGCTCGCTCTCTGCCCACTCGCTCTCTGCCACCTCCCTCTCTGCCCGCTCGCTCTCTGCCCGCTCGCTCTCTGCCACCTCCCTCTCTGCCCGCTCGCTCTCTGCCCGCTCCCTCTCCGCCCGCTCGCTCTTTGCCCGCTCCCTCTCTGCCCGCTCCCTCTCTGCCCGCTCGCTCTCTGCCCACTCGCTCTCTGCCCACTCGCTCTCTGCCCACTCCCTCTCTGCCCACTCCCTCTCTGCCCACTCCCTCTCTGCCTGCTCGCTCTCTGCCCGTTCCCTCTCCGCCCGCTCGCTCTCTGCCCACTCGCTCTCTGCCCATTCCCTCTCTGCCCACTCCCTCTCTGCCCACTCCCTCTCTGCCCACTCCCTCTCTGCCCACTCGCTCTCTGCCCACTCGCTCTCTGCCCATTCCCTCTCTGCCCACTCCCTCTCTGCCCACTCCCTCTCTGCCCGCTCCCTCTCTGCCCGCTCGCTCTCTGCCCACTCGCTCTCTGCCCATTCCCTCTCTGCCCACTCCCTCTCTGCCCACTCCCTCTCTGCCCGCTCCCTCTCTGCCCGCTCGCTCTCTGCCCACTCGCTCTCTGCCCACTCCCTCTCTGCCCACTCCCTCTCCGCCCGCTCGCTCTCTGCCCACTCCCTCTCCGCCCGCTCCCTCTCTGCCCACTCGCTCTCTGCCCACTCCCTCTCTGCCCACTCCCTCTCTGCCCACTCCCTCTCCGCCCGCTCGCTCTCTGCCCACTCCCTCTCTGCCTGCTCGCTCTCTGCCCACTCCCTCTCTGCCCGCTCGCTCTCTGCCCACTCGCTCTCTGCCTGCTCCCTCTCTGCCCGCTCCCTCTCTGCCCACTCGCTCTCTGCCCACTCCCTCTCTGCCCACTCCCTCTCTGCCCACTCCCTCTCCGCCCGCTCGCTCTCTGCCCACTCCCTCTCTGCCTGCTCGCTCTCTGCCCACTCCCTCTCTGCCCGCTCGCTCTCTGCCCACTCCCTCTCTGCCTGCTCGCTCTCTGCCCACTCCCTCTCTGCCCATTCCCTCTCTGCCCACTCCCTCTCTGCCCACTCCCTCTCTGCCCACTCCCTCTCCGCCCGCTCCCTCTCTGCCCACTCCCTCTCTGCCCGTTCGCTCTCTGCCCATTCCCTCTCTGCCCACTCGCTCTCTGCCCATTCCCTCTCTGCCCACTCCCTCTCTGCCCGTTCCCTCTCTGCCACCTCCCTCTCTGCCACCTCCCTCTCTGCCCGCTCGCTCTCTGCCCGTTCCCTCTCTGCCACCTCCCTCTCTGCCCGCTCGCTCTCTGCCCACTCCCTCTCTGCCCACTCCCTCTCTGCCCGCTCGCTCTCTGCCCGTTCCCTCTCTGCCACCTCCCTCTCTGCCCGCTCGCTCTCTGCCCGTTCCCTCTCTGCCACCTCCCTCTCTGCCCGCTCGCTCTCTGCCCGTTCCCTCTCTGCCACCTCGCGCTCTGCCCGCTCGCTCTCTGCCCACTCCCTCTCTGCCCACTCCCTCTCTGCCCACTCCCTCTCTGCCCACTCCCTCTCTGCCTGCTCGCTCTCTGCCCGTTCCCTCTCTGCCACCTCCCTCTCCGCCCGCTCGCTCTCTGCCCGTTCCCTCTCTGCCACCTCCCTCTCTGCCCACTCGCTCTCTGCCCGTTCGCTCTCTGCCCGCTCGCTCTCTGCCCGTTCCCTCTCTGCCACCTCCCTCTCTGCCACCTCGCTCTCTGCCACCTCCCTCTCTGCCCACTCCCTCTCTGCCCACTCGCTCTCTGCCCGTTCCCTCTCTGCCACCTCCCTCTCTGCCCACTCCCTCTCTGCCCACTCGCTCTCTGCCCGTTCCCTCTCTGCCACCTCCCTCTCTGCCCACTCCCTCTCTGCCCACTCCCTCTCTGCCCACTCGCTCTCTGCCCGTTCCCTCTCTGCCACCTCCCTCTCTGCCCACTCCCTCTCTGCCCGCTCCCTCTCTGCCCACTCCCTCTCTGCCCACTCCCTCTCTGCCCACTCCCTCTCTGCCCACTCGCTCTCTGCCCGTTCCCTCTCTGCCACCTCCCTCTCTGCCCACTCCCTCTCTGCCCGCTCCCTCTCTGCCCACTCCCTCTCTGCCCACTCCCTCTCTGCCCGCTCGCTCTCTGCCCACTCGCTCTCTGCCCGCTCGCTCTCTGCCCACTCCCTCTCTGCCCGCTCGCTCTCTGCCCGCTCCCTCTCTGCCCATTCCCTCTCTGCCCATTCGCGCTCTGCCCACTCCCTCTCTGCCCGCTCGCTCTCTGCCCACTCGCTCTCTGCCCACTCGCTCTCTGCCCGCTCCCTCTCTGCCCACTCCCTCTCTGCCCGCTCCCTCTCTGCCCGCTCGCTCTCTGCCCGCTCCCTCTCTGCCCGCTCGCTCTCTGCCCACTCGCTCTCTGCCCACTCGCTCTCTGCCCACTCGCTCTCTGCCCACTCCCTCTCTGCCCGCTCGCTCTCTGCCCACTCGCTCTCTGCCCACTCCCTCTCTGCCCACTCCCTCTCTGCCCGCTCCCTCTCTGCCCGCTCGCTCTCTGCCCACTCGCTCTCTGCCCGCTCCCCCTCTGCCCGTTCGCTCTCCGCCACCTCGCTCTCCGCCACCTCCCTCTCTGCCCACTCGCTCTCTGCCCGCTCCCTCTCTGCCCACTCGCTCTCTGCCCACTCGCTCTCTGCCCACTCGCTCTCTGCCCACTCCCTCTCTGCCCGCTCGCTCTCTGCCCACTCCCTCTCTGCCCGCTCCCTCTCTGCCCGCTCGCTCTCTGCCCACTCCCTCTCTGCCCACTCGCTCTCTGCCCACTCGCTCTCTGCCCACTCGCTCTCTGCCCGCTCCCTCTCTGCCCGCTCGCTCTCTGCCCACTCCCTCTCTGCCACCTCCCTCTCTGCCCACTCCCTCTCTGCCCGCTCCCTCTCTGCCCGCTCGCTCTCTGCCCACTCCCTCTCTGCCCACTCCCTCTCTGCCCGCTCGCTCTCTGCCCACTCGCTCTCTGCCCACTCGCTCTCTGCCCACTCGCTCTCTGCCCGCTCCCTCTCTGCCCGCTCGCTCTCTGCCCACTCCCTCTCTGCCACCTCCCTCTCTGCCCACTCGCTCTCTGCCCGCTCCCTCTCTGCCCGCTCGCTCTCTGCCCACTCCCTCTCTGCCCACTCGCTCTCTGCCCACTCGCTCTCTGCCCACTCCCTCTCTGCCCGCTCCCTCTCTGCCCGCTCGCTCTCTGCCCACTCGCTCTCTGCCCACTCCCTCTCTGCCCACTCCCTCTCTGCCCACTCGCTCTCTGCCCACTCGCTCTCTGCCCACTCGCTCTCTGCCCACTCCCTCTCTGCCCGCTCCCTCTCTGCCCACTCGCTCTCTGCCCACTCGCTCTCTGCCCACTCCCTCTCTGCCCACTCGCTCTCTGCCCACTCGCTCTCTGCCCACTCGCTCTCTGCCCACTCCCTCTCTGCCCGCTCCCTCTCTGCCCACTCGCTCTCTGCCCGCTCGCTCTCTGCCCACTCCCTCTCTGCCCACTCGCTCTCTGCCCACTCCCTCTCTGCCCACTCCCTCTCTGCCACCTCGCTCTCTGCCCACTCGCTCTCTGCCCACTCCCTCTCTGCCCACTCCCTCTCTGCCCACTCCCTCTCTGCCACCTCGCTCTCTGCCCACTCGCTCTCTGCCCACTCCCTCTCTGCCCACTCCCTCTCTGCCCACTCCCTCTCTGCCCACTCCCTCTCTGCCCACTCCCTCTCTGCCCGCTCCCTCTCTGCCCACTCCCTCTCTGCCCACTCCCTCTCTGCCCACTCCCTCTCTGCCACCTCGCTCTCTGCCCACTCGCTCTCTGCCCACTCCCTCTCTGCCCACTCCCTCTCTGCCCACTCCCTCTCTGCCCACTCCCTCTCTGCCCACTCCCTCTCTGCCCACTCCCTCTCTGCCCACTCCCTCTCTGCCCACTCCCTCTCTGCCACCTCGCTCTCTGCCCACTCGCTCTCTGCCCACTCCCTCTCTGCCCACTCCCTCTCTGCCCACTCCCTCTCTGCCCACTCGCTCTCTGCCCACTCCCTCTCTGCCCACTCCCTCTCTGCCCACTCGCTCTCTGCCCACTCCCTCTCTGCCCACTCCCTCTCTGCCCACTCCCTCTCTGCCACCTCGCTCTCTGCCCACTCGCTCTCTGCCCACTCCCTCTCTGCCCACTCCCTCTCTGCCCACTCCCTCTCTGCCACCTCGCTCTCTGCCCGCTCCCTCTCTGCCCACTCCCTCTCTGCCCACTCCCTCTCTGCCCGCTCCCTCTCTGCCCACTCGCTCTCTGCCCACTCGCTCTCTGCCCACTCGCTCTCTGCCCGCTCCCTCTCTGCCCACTCGCTCTCTGCCCACTCCCTCTCTGCCCGTTCGCTCTCTGCCCACTCCCTCTCTGCCCGCTCGCTCTCTGCCCACTCGCTCTCTGCCCACCCCCTCTCTGCCCGCTCCCTCTCTGCCCACTCGCTCTCTGCCCACTCGCTCTCTGCCCACTCGCTCTCTGCCCGCTCCCTCTCTGCCCACTCGCTCTCTGCCCACTCCCTCTCTGCCCGTTCGCTCTCTGCCCACTCCCTCTCTGCCCACTCGCTCTCTGCCCGCTCCCTCTCTGCCCACTCGCTCTCTGCCCACTCCCTCTCTGCCCACTCCCTCTCTGCCCACTCGCTCTCTGCCCACTCCCTCTCTGCCCGCTCGCTCTCTGCCCACTCGCTCTCTGCCCACTCGCTCTCTGCCCACTCCCTCTCTGCCCACTCGCTCTCTGCCCACTCGCTCTCTGCCCACTTGCTCTCTGCCCACTCCCTCTCTGCCCACTCCCTCTCTGCCCACTCCCTCTCTGCCCACTCGCTCTCTGCCCACTCCCTCTCTGCCCACTCGCTCTCTGCCCGCTCGCTCTCTGCCCACTCGCTCTCTGCCCACTCGCTCTCTGCCCACTTCCTCTCTGCCCACTCGCTCTCTGCCCACTCGCTCTCTGCCCACTCGCTCTCTGCCCACTCGCTCTCTGCCCACTCCCTCTCTGCCCACTCCCTCTCTGCCCACTCCCTCTCTGCCCGCTCGCTCTCTGCCCGCTCCCTCTCTGCCCGCTCGCTCTCTGCCCATTCGCGCTCTGCCCACTCGCTCTCTGCCCACTTGCTCTCTGCCCACTCGCTCTCTGCCCACTCCCTCTCTGCCCACTCCCTCTCTGCCCACTCGCTCTCTGCCCGTTCCCTCTCTGCCCACTCGCTCTCTGCCCACTCCCTCTCTGCCCACTCCCTCTCTGCCCGTTCCCTCTCTGCCCACTCGCCCTCTGCCCACTCCCTCTCTGCCCGTTCCCTCTCTGCCCACTCGCTCTCTGCCCGCTCCCTCTCTGCCCACTCGCCCTCTGCCCACTCCCTCTCTGCCACCTCGCGCTCTGCCCGCTCCCTCTCTGCCCACTCGCTCTCTGCCCACTCCCTCTCTGCCCACTCCCTCTCTGCCCACTCCCTCTCTGCCCGCTCGCTCTCTGCCCACTCGCTCTCTGCCCACTCCCTCTCTGCCCACTCGCTCTCTGCCCACTCGCTCTCTGCCCACTCGCTCTCTGCCCACTTGCTCTCTGCCCACTCCCTCTCTGCCCACTCCCTCTCTGCCCACTCCCTCTCTGCCCGCTCGCTCTCTGCCCGCTCCCTCTCTGCCCGCTCGCTCTCTGCCCATTCGCGCTCTGCCCACTCCATCTAACACAACCTTCTTTTTGCAGGGGCATCAGGTTCAAGGGGACCACCATTGGGATGGCACCGTTGGAGGGGATGTGTTCACAGGATACCTCAGGAGGGGTTAACATGGTGAGGCACTGACCTGCACTGGGTAGTTTCTGCTGCAGCCGCCTTGAACAATCCCACAGCCCTCGGTGTGAAACAGTGGGAGCATCAGATTCCCACCGTGCAATTGGGAGCCTGATTTAAATGTAACACTTACTGCACGGGCTCCGCAGGGCTCGGGAGAGGTGACAGTGAAAGGGAGCCGGGGTCTGGGGTATAGCAATTATGGACCTTTCCCTGTGGGCCTAGTGGAGCAGGAGTGCTCTCCCAGCCTCCCCTCTGCCCATCTCCGCCTGACTCTCCCCCCTCCCACCCCCAAGCCCCAATCTTCCCCCTTCCCAAAGGGTCTCGGCCACAGCCACCTGAAACTGGTTTTCCAGCCTGTTAATCTGTCTGGCTGTCGGGCCAGAAAGGCAAGACAAAAATTACAATGAGATCCTGCCGTTAAATTCAGCCAGATCTCCGCGTCCCCAACCTCACCGGCTTTACCCCATATTCCCCGTACCCCCACTCCGTACACCCCCACTCCGGACCCCCCACTCCGTACCCCCCCACTCCGGACCCCCCACTCCGTACCCCCCCACTCCGTACACCCCCACTCCGGACCCCCCCCACTCCGTACCCCCCACTCCGTAACTCCCCCACTCCGTACACCCCCACTCCGGACCCCCCCCACTCCGTACCCCCCACTCCGTACACCCCCACTCCGTACACCCCCACTCCGGACCCCCCACTCCGTACCCCCCCACTCCGTACACCCCCCCCACTCCGCACCCCCCCACTCCGGACCCCCCCACTCCGGACCCCCCACTCCGGACCCCCCCACTCCGGACCCCCCACTCCGGACCCCCCACTCCGTACCCCCCCACTCCGTACACCCCCACTCCGGACCCCCCACTCCGTACCCCCCCCCACTCCGCACCCCCCCCACTCCGGACCCCCCACTCCGTACCCCCCACTCCGTACACCCCCACTCCGGACCCCCCACTCCGTAACTCCCCCACTCCGTACCCCCCACTCCGTAACTCCCCCACTCCGTACACCCCCACTCCGGACCCCCCACTCCGTACCCCCCACTCCGTAACTCCCCCACTCCGGACCCCCCACTCCGTACCCCCCACTCCGTACCCCCCACTCCGTACCCCCCCACTCCGTACCCCCCACTCCGTACCCCCCACTCCGTAACTCCCCCACTCCGTACACCCCCACTCCGGACCCCCCACTCCGTACCCCCCACTCCGTACCCCCCCACTCCGTACCCCCCACTCCGTACCCCCCCACTCCGTAACTCCCCCACTCCGTACACCCCCACTCCGGACCCCCCACTCCGGACCCCCCACTCCGTACCCCCCACTCCGTACCCCCCCACTCCGTACCCCCCACTCCGGACCCCCCACTCCGTACCCCCCACTCCGTACCCCCCCACTCCGTACACCCCCACTCCGTACCCCCCACTCCGGACCCCCCACTCCGTACCCCCCACTCCGTACCCCCCCACTCCGTACACCCCCACTCCGTACCCCCCCACTCCGTACCCCCCACTCCGTACCCCCCCACTCCGTACACCCCCACTCCGTACACCCCCACTCCGGACCCCCCACTCCGGACCCCCCACTCCGCACCCCCCCCCACTCCGCACCCCCCCACTCCGGACCCCCCACTCCGCACCCCCCCCACTCCGCACCCCCCCACTCCGTACCCCCCCACTCCGTACCCCCCCACTCCGTACCCCCCACTCCGTACCCCCCCACTCCGTACCCCCCCACTCCGCACCCCCCCACTCCGTACCCCCCACTCCGTACCCCCCCACTCCGTACCCCCCACTCCGTACCCCCCACTCCGTACCCCCCCACTCCGCACCCCCCCACTCCGTACCCCCCCACTCCGGACCCCCCACTCCGCACCCCCCACTCCGTAACTCCCCCACTCCGTACCCCCCACTCCGTACACCCCCACTCCGCACCCCCCCCCACTCCGCACCCCCCCACTACGTACACCCCCACTCCGTACCCCCCCACTCCGCACCCCCCCCACTCCGTACCCCCCACTCCGTACCCCCCCACTCCGCACCCCCCACTCCGTAACTCCCCCACTCCGCACCCCCCCACTCCGTAACTCCCCCACTCCGTACCCCCCCACTCCGCACCCCCCCACTCCGTACACCCCCACTCCGCACCCCCCCACTCCGCACCCCCCCACTCCGCACCCCCCCCACTCCGCACCCCCCCCCACTCCCTACACCCCACATACACCCCCCCACCCCGTAAAACCCCCTACACCACCCCCTGTACACCCCCCAACCTCGTACACCACCTGTATACCCCCCACCCCATACACCCCCTCCACCCCACACACACTCCCCCCTTCTCCCTCACACCCCACCTCCCAATAAATATCGGGGCCAAAGAGTTTTGTTCAGACCCCTTGGAAACAGTGTTAGTTGGGGTGTGGGGTCAGTGGGGGTGTGGGGTCAGTGGGGGTGTGGGGTCAGTGGGGGTGTGGGGTCAGTGGGGGTGTGGGGTCAGTGGGGGTGTGGGGTCACTGGGGGTGTGGGGTCAGTGAGGGTGTGGGGTCACTGGGGGTGTGGGGTCACTGGGGGTGTGGGGTCAGTGGGGGTGTGGGGTCAGTGGGGGTGTGGGGTCAGTGGGGGTGTGGGGTCAGTGGGGGTGTGGGGTCAGTGGGGGTGTGGGGTCAGTGGGGGTGTGGGGTCACTGGGGGTGTGGGGTCAGTGAGGGTGTGGGGTCACTGGGGGTGTGGGGTCACTGGGGGTGTGGGGTCAGTGGGGGTGTGGGGTCAGTGGGGGTGTGGGGTCAGTGGGGGTGTGGGGTCACTGGGGGTGTGGGGTCAGTGGGGGTGTGGGGTCAGTGGGGGTGTGGGGTCAGTGGGGGTGTGGGGTCAGTGGGGGTGTGGGGTCACTGGGGGTGTGGGGTCAGTGGGGGTGTGGGGTCACTGGGGGTGTGGGGTCACTGGGGGTGTGGGGCCAGTGGGGGTGTGGGGGTGTGGGGCCAGTGGGGGTGTGGGGTCAGTGGGGGTGTGGGGTCAGTGGGGGTGTGGGGTCACTGGGGGTGTGGGGTCACTGGGGGTGTGGGGCCAGTGGGGGTGTGGGGTCAGTGGGGGTGTGGGGCCAGTGGGGGTGTGGGGCCAGTGGGGGTGTGGGGTCAGTGGGGGTGTGGGGTCACTGGGGGTGTGGGGTCAGTGAGGGTGTGGGGTCAGTGGGGGTGTGGGGTCACTGGGGGTGTGGGGCCAGTGGGGGTGTGGGGTCAGTGGGGGTGTGGGGTCACTGGGGGTGTGGGGTCAGTGGGGGTGTGGGGTCAGTGGGGGTGTGGGGTCACTGGTGGTAAACGCTTCATGTACTGGCTGTAGATCAATGGTTTTGTTTGCCTCCTCCCAGGATCATTCTTCGCCTGCGATTGGAGCAGCTGCCACCATGGCCCATGAGATTGGACACAACTTTGGGATGAATCACGATGGCCGGGGGTGCTGTGCCCGGGCCTCAGCGCAACAGGGCGGCTGCATCATGGCGGCGGCAACAGGGTGAGACTCGCAGGATCAAGGTCACCAGTGAAGACTGCAGGCAACATTGGCAATTCTCCCTCCCCCTCCCCCTCCCCCTCCCTCTCCCTCTCCCTCTCCCTCCCTCGCTCTCCCTCCCTCCCACCCATCTTCTCCCATCTACTCTCTCCCTCCCTCCCTCTCCCACCCACTCTCTCCCTCCCTCCCTCTCCCACCCACTCTCACCCTCCCTCCCACCCTCTTCCTCTCCCTCGGACCCTCTCCCACCCATCCTCGCTCCCTCCCTCCCTCTCCCTCCCTCCCCCTCCGTCCCTCTCCCCCTCTCCCTCCCTCTCCCTCCCTCCCTCTCCCTCCCTCCCTCCCATCTTCTCCCACCCACTTTCTCCCTCCCTCCCTCTCCCTCTCCCTCCCATCCTCTCTCCCTCCCATCCTCTCTCCCTCCCATCCTCTCTCCCTCCCATCCTCGCTCCCTCCCTCTCCCTCCCTCTCCCTCCCTCTCCCTCCCTCCCCCTCCCTCCCTCTCCCTCCCTCCCTCTCCCTCCCTCTCCCTCCCTCCCACCCTCTCCCTCTCCCTCCCACCCTCGCTCCCTCCCTCCCTGTCTCTCTCCCACCCTCTCCCTCTCCATCCCTCCCTCCCACCCTCCCAACATCTCCCTCCCTCATCATAGAATCATAGAAATTTATGGCACAGAAGGAGGCCATTTGGCCCATCGTGTCTGTGCCGGCCGAAAAAGAGCTATCCAGCTTAATCCCACTTTCCCGTATTTGGTCCGTAGCCCTGCAGTTTTCGGCTCTTCAGGGGCACATCCAGGGATTTTTTTAATGAGTTGAGGGTTTCTGCCTCTCCCACCCTCTCAGGCAGTGAGTTCCAGACCCCCACCACCCTCTGGGGGAAAACATTTCTCCTCAGCTCCCCTCTAGTCCTTCTACCAATCAGGATGGTATGTTGCCTCCCTGGTGCAAGGGTCAGGGATGTCTCGGAGCGGCTGCAGGACATTCTGGAGGGGGAGGGTGAACAGCCAGTTGTCGTGGTGCATATAGGTACCAACGATATAGGTAAAGAACAGGATGAGGTCCTACAAGCTGAATTTAGGGAGTTAGGAGTTAAACTAAAAAGTAGGACCTCAAAGGTAGTAATCTCAGGATTGCTACCAGTGCCACGGGCTAGTCAGAGTAGGAATGACAGGATAGCTAAGATGAATACGTGGCTTGAGAGATGGTGCAAGAGGGAGGGATTCAAATTCCTGGGCCATTGGAACCGGTCCTGGGGGAGGTGGGACCAGTACAAATTGGACGGTCTGCATCTGGGCAGGACTGGAACCAATGTCCTAGGGGGAGTGTTTGCCAGTGCTGTTGGGGAGGGTTTAAACTAATGTGGCAGGGGGATGGGAACCGATGCAGGAAGTCAGTGGGAAATAAAGTGGTGACAGAAACAAAAGGCAGTAAGGGAGAGTGTACAAAACATGACTGGACAGATGGTCTGAGAAAGCAGGGCAAAGACCAAGGGAAGTCTAGATTAAACTGCATTTATTTCAATGCAAGAAGTCTGATGGGCAAGGCAGATGAACTCAGGGCATGGATGGGTACATGGGATTGGGATGTTATAGCTATTACTGAAACATGGCTAAGGGAGGGGCAGGACTGGCAGCTCAATGTTCCAGGGTACAGATGCTATAGGAAAGATAGAGCAGGAGGTAAGAGAGGAGGGGGAGTTGCGTTCTTGATTAGGGAGAACATCACGGCAGTAGTGAGAGGGGATATATCCGAGGGTTCGCCCACTGAGTCTATATGGGTAGAACTGAAAAATAAGAAGGGAGAGATCACTTTGATAGGATTGTACTACAGACCCCCAAATAGTCAACGGGAAATTGAGGAGCAAATATGTAAGGAGATTACAGACAGCTGCAAGAAAAATAGGGTGGTAATAGTAGGGGACTTTAACTTTCCCAACATTGACTGGGACAGCCATAGCATTAGGGGCTTGGATGGAGAGAAATTTGTTGAGTGTATTCAGGAGGAATTTCTCATTCAGTATGTGGATGGCCCGACTAGAGAGGGGGCAAAACTTGACCTCCTCTTGGGAAATAAGGAAGGGCAGGTGACAGAAGTGTTAGTGAGGGATCACTTTGGGACCAGTGATCATAATTCCATTAGTTTTAAGATAGCGATGGAGAATGATAGGTCTGGCCCAGAAGTTAAAATTCTAAATTGGGGAAAGGCCAATTTTGATGGTATTAGACAGGAACTTTCAGAAGTGGAATGGGAGAGTCTGTTGGCAGGCAAAGGGACGTCTGGTAAGTGGGAGGCTTTCAAAAGTGTGCTAACCAGGGTTCAGGGTAAGCACATTCCTTATAAAGTGAAGGGCAAGGCTGGTAGAAGTAGGGAACCTTGGATGACTCGGGAGATTGAGGCACTAGTCAAAAAGAAGAAGGAGGCATATGACATGCATAGGCAGCTGGGATCAAGTGGATCCCTTGAAGAGTATAGAGATTGCCGGAGTAGAGTTAAGAGAGAAATCAGGAGGGCAAAAAGGGGACATGAGATTGCTTTGGCAGATAAGGCAAAGGAGAATCCAAACAGCATCTACAAATACATAAAGGGCAAAAGAGTAACTAGGGAGAGAGTAGGGCCTCTTAAGGATCAACAAGGTCATCTATGTGCGGAACCACAAGAGATGGGTGAGATCCTGAATGAATATTTCACATCGGTATTTACGGTTGAGAAAGGCATGGATGTTAGGGAACTTGGGGAAATAAATAGTGATGTCTTGAGGAGTGTACATATTACAGAGAGGGAGGTGCTGGAAGTCTTAACGCGCATCAAGGTAGATAAATCTCCGGGACCTGATGAAATGTATCCCAGGACGTTATGGGAGGTTAGGGAGGAAATTGCGGGTCCCCTAGCAGAGATATTTGAATCATCCACCGCTACAGGTGAGGTGCCTGAAGATTGGAGGGTAGCAAATGTTGTGCCTTTGTTTAAGAAGGGCGGCAGGAAAAAGCCTGGGAACGACAGACCGGTGAGCCTGACATCTGTAGTGGGTAAGTTGTTAGAGGGTATTCTGAGAGACAGGATCGACAGGCATTTGGAGAGGCAGGGACTGATTAGGAACAGTCAGCATGGTTTTGTGAGAGGAAAATCATGTCTCACGAATTTGATTGAGTTTTTTGAAGGGGTAACCAAGAGCATAGATGAGGGCTGTGCAGTAGACGTGGTCTACATGGACTTCAGCAAAGCCTTTGACAAGGTACCGCATGGTAGGTTGTTACATAAGGTTAAATCTCACGGGATCCAAGGTGAGGTAGCCAATTGGATACAAAATTGGCTTGACGACAGAAGACAGAGGGTGGTTGTAGAGGGTTGTTTTTCAAACTGGAGGCCTGTGACCAGCGGTGTGCCTCAGGGATCGATGCTGGGTCCGCTGTTATTTGTTATTTATATTAATGATTTGGATGAGAATTTAGGAGGCATGGTTAGTAAGTTTGCAGATGACACCAAGATTGGTGGCATTGTGGACAGTGAAGAAGGTTATCTAGGATTGCAACGGGATCTTGATAAATTGGGCCAGTGGGCCGATGAATGGCAGATGGAGTTTAATTTAGATAAATGTGAGGTGATGCATTTTGGTAGATCGAATCGGGCCAGGACCTACTCCGTTAATGGTAGGGCGTTGGGGAGAGTTATAGAACAAAGAGATCTGGGAGTACAGATTCATAGCTCCTTGAAAGTGGAGTCACAGGTGGATAGGGTGGTGAAGAAGGCATTCAGCATGCTTGGTTTCATTGGTCAGAACATTGAATACAGGAGTTGGGATGTCTTGTTGAAGTTGTACAAGACATTAGTTAGGCCACACTTGGAATACTGTGTACAGTTCTGGTCACCCTGTTATAGAAAGGATATTATTAAACTAGAAAGAGTGCAGAAAAGATTTACTAGGATGCTACCGGGACTTGATGGTTTGACTTATAGGGAGAGGTTGGATAGACTGAGACTTTTTTCTCTGGAGAGTAGGAGGTTTAGGGGTGATCTTATAGAAGTCTATAAAATAATGAGGGGCATAGATAAGGTAGATCATCAAAATCTTTTCCCAAAGGTAGGGGAGTCTATAACGAGGGGGCATAGATTTAAGGTGAGAGGGGAGAGATACAAAAGGGTCCAGAGGGGCAATTTTTTCACTCAAAGGGTGGTGAGTGTCTGGGACGAGCTGCCAGAGGCAGTAGTAGAGGCGGGTACAATTTTGTCTTTTAAGAAGCATTTGGACAGTTACATGGGTAAGATGGGTATCGAGGGATATGGGCCAAGTGCAGGCAACTGGGACTAGCTTAGTGGTATAAACTGGGCGACATGGACATGTTGGGCCGAAGGGCCTGTTTCCATGTTGTAAACTTCTATGATTCTATGATTCTATAATCACTTTAAATCTATGCCCTCTGGTTATTGACCCCTCTGCTAAGGGAAATAGGTCCTTCCTATCCTCTCTATCTAGGCCCCTCATAATTTTATACACCTCAATTAAATCTCCCCTCAGCCTCCTTTGTCCCAAGGAAAACAACCCCAGCCTCTCCAGTCTTTCCTCATAGCTAAAATTATCCAGTCCTGGCAACATCCCCGTAAATCTCCTCTGCACCCTCTCGAGTGCAATCACATCCTTCCTGTAATGTGGTGACCAGAACTGTGCTCAGCACTCAAGCTGTGGCCTAACCAGTGTTTTATACAGTTCCAGCATAACATCGCTGCTTTCATATTCTATGCCTTGGCTAATAAAGGAAAGTATTCCATGTGCCTTCTTAACCACCTTATCTAGCTGTCCTGCTACCTTCAGGGATCTGTGGACATGCACTCCAAGGTCCCTCACTTCCTCTACACCTCTCAGTATCCTCCCATTTATTGTGTACTCCCTTGCCTTGTTTGCTCTCCCCAAATGCATTACCTCACACTTCTCCGGATTGAACTCCATTTGCCACTTTTCTGCCCATCTGACCAGTCCATTGATATCACCCTGCAGTCTACAGCTTTCCTCCTCACTATCAACCACACGGCCTATCTTTGTGTGATCCACAAATTTCTTAATCATGCCCCCTATGTTTAAATCTAAATTGTTAATATATACCACAAAAAGTAAAGGACCTCGTACCGAGCCCTGGGGAACCCCACTGGAAACAGCCTTCCAGTCACAAAAACACCCGTCGACCATTACCCTTTGCTTCCTGCCACTGAGACAATTTTGGATCCAATTTCCCACATTCCCTTGGATCCCATGGGCTTTTACTTTTTTGACCAATCTGCCATGTGGGACCTTGTCTAAAGCCTTGCTAAAATCCATGTAGACAACATCAAAGTGCTCCCCTCATCGATCCTCCTTGTCACCTCCTCAAAAAATTCAATCAAGTTAATCAGACATGACCTTCCCCGAACAAATCCGTGCTGACTGTCCTTGATTAGTCCGTGCCTTTCGAAGTGACAGTTTATCCTGTCCCTCACAATTGATTCCAATAATTTGCCCACCACCGAGGTGAGATTGACTGGCCTGGAATTACTCGGTCTGTCCCTCGCTCCCTTTTTAAACAACGGTACAATGTTAGCAGACCTCCAATCCTCCGGCACCACGCCTGTATCCAGGAAGGTTTGGAAAATGATGGTCAGAGCCTCCGCTATTACCTCCCTGGCTTCTTTTAACAGCCTGGGATACATTTCATCCGGGCCTGGCGATTTATCCACTTTCAAAGATGCTGATCCCCTTAATACTTCCTCTCTCACTATGTTTATCCCATCCAATATTTCACACTCCTCCTCCTTAACTTCAATCCCTGTATCATCCCTCTCCTTTGTGAAGACAGATGCAAAGTATTCATTAAGAACCATACCCACATCTTCCACCTCCACACATAGTTTACCTTTTTGTCTCTAATAGGCCCGACTCTTTCCTTAATTATCCTCTCGCTCTTAATGTATTTATAAAACATCTTTGGGTTTTATATTATTATTATTTCTGTGTGGGTCACTGATCTGTACTGAGGGTGGGGGTTCGGTGTGGGTCACTGATCTGTACTGAGGGTGGGGGTTCGGTGTGGGTCACTGATCTGTACTGAGGGTGGGGGTTCGGTGTGGGCCACTGATCTGTACTGAGGGTGGGGGTTCAGTGTGGGTCACTGATCTGTACTGAGGGTGGGGGTTCGGTGTGGGCACCCATTCCCATGTGTAAATCCACCTCCTTGTTTTGCAGACACCCATTCCCACGTGTGTTCAGCGGGTGCAGTCAGGTCGACCTGCGCAGGTATTTCCAGAGGGGTGGTGGGATGTGTCTGTACAACATGCCGGACATGAACAAACTGTTTGGGGGGCACAGGTGTGGAAACGGATATGTGGAGGATCAGGAGGAGTGCGACTGTGGGGATGTGGAGGTGAGAAATGACATCAGCAAAACAGCAACCAACACACTGCGAAACAGCCAGAGATGAGACAGCCTGAGACCCCTTCCCTGAGACCCCCTCACCGTGTGGGAGCTCCAGAACACTTCAGTGTCCTGGGTGACCAGGTGTGCAGGATGTGCCTCCGGGTACTCGAGCTCGAGCTCCGAGTTTCTGAGTTTGAGGGGCGGCTGGAATCACTGCAGGACACGAGAGGCTGAGAATTTCCTGGGTCGCCCGTTCCAGGAGGTGGTCACCCCACAGTCACAGAGAGTTCAGGACAGTAAGTGGGTGACCATCGAGCGGGGTAGGAAGAGGCAGGCAGTGCAGGAATCCTCCGGGACTGTGACGCTCACTCAGCAGTTTTCAGTGCTGAATACCAGGGAGGGTGACGACAGCTCGATGCAGTGCAGTCCGGAGCACGGCATCATGGGGTAATGGACAGCACTGGGACACAGTGAAGTGTAGAAATGCAGTTGTTCCAGGGGATGGACATGTGACCGTGGACATGAGTCCCACATGGTGTGTTACCTCCCTGTGTCAGAGTAAAGGACATCACGGAGAGGGCACAGAATATTCTGCGAGAGGAGGGGCAACAGTCAGAAGTCACGGTCCACGTGGGAACCAATGACATAGGAAGGAAAAGGGTCGAGGTCCTGCAGTCAGTTTCAGGAGCGAGGGAGGAAGTTAAAAAGCAGGACCTCAAAGGTAGTGATCTTTGGATTAGTCCTGGTGCCGCGTAGTGAGTATAGGAACAGTCGGATAAGACAGGTTGGAGATGGTCATTGCCTGGCACTTGTCTGGCGCGAATGTTACTTGCCACTTATGAGCCCAAGCCTGGATGTTGTCCAGGTCTTGCTGCATGCGGGCTCAGACTGCTTCATTATCTGAGGGGTTGTGAATGGAACTGAACACTGTGCAATCATCAGCGAACATCCCCATTTCTGACTTTATGATGGAGGGAAGGTCATTGATGAAGCAGCTGAAGATGGTTGGGCCGAGGACACTGCCCTGAGGAACTCCTGCAGCAATGTCCTGGGGCTGAGATGATTGGCCTCCAACAACCACTACCATCTTCTTTGTGCTAGGTATGACTCCAGCCACTGGAGAGTTTTCACCCTGATTCCCATTGACTTCAATTTTACTAGGGCTCCTTGGTGCCACACTCGGTCAAATGCTGCCGAGCATTTTGAACATATAAGAACCTGAGGGGATTAGAAGGGGTAGATGCTGAGGGGATGTTTCCCCGTGTGGGAGAGACTAGAACTCGGGAACACAGTTTAAAAATAAGGGAGCTCCCATTTAAGACGGAGATGAGGAGAAATTTTTTCTCTGAGGGGCGTGAGTCTGTGGAACTCCCTTCCCCAGAGAGCGGGGGAGGCAGGGTCATTGAATATTTTTAAGGCTGAGTTAGAGAGATTCCTGATTAATAAGGGAGTCAAAGGTTACAGTAGGTAGATGGGAAAGTAGGGTTAGGGTCACAATCAGATCAGCCATGATCTTATCAAATGGCAGAGCAGGTTCGAGGGGCCGATTGGCCTACTCCTGCTCTTAACTCGTATGTTTGTATGTAAGGGTCGGTAACCAGAGGACACAGATTTAAGGTGATCGGCAGATGAGGAAACATTTTTTTACTCAGCGAGTTGTGATGATCTGGAATTCACTGCCTGAAAGGGCGGTGGAAGCAGATTCAATAATAACTTTCAAAAGGGAATTGAAAAGGAAAAATTTACCGGGCTATGGGGAAAGAGCAGGGGAGTGGGACTAACTGGAGAGCTCTTTCAAAGAGCCGGCATAGGCACGGTGGGCCGAATGGCCTCCTCCTGTTCTGTAAAATTCTATGATTCTGTCTTTGAACCCTCAAGCACATCTTCCCTTTCCAGTGCTGGAACTGGATCTTTGATCAATACTGTCACCCCCTCCTTTTTTCCCTTCTTTATTTTGGTGAAGACCTTGTAGCAGGAATATTAAGTGACCAATGCTCCTTCTTTGAGCCTGGTCTCTGTTATTCCCACTATATCATGCACACTGTGTGCATTTACACCCATGCATTCCAAACCTGCCATCGTCTGCCTTGTCTTTCCCCGTCTGATCCCTATTTCTGAACTACTTTTTATTCTAATTCTATCTGTCCCTCCCAGTCCTCTGTGCAGCTTGTTTCTCCTCTCTAACGTTTCATCCTGGTGCCCAGCCCCCTGAGGAATTAGTTTAAACCCTCCCCCACAGCACTAGTTAACCTCCCCGCGAGGACATTGCTCCCAGCTCTGTTGAGGTGCAACCCGTCCATCTTGTACAGATCCCTCCTGCCCCAGAACTGGTCCCAATGCCCCAGGAATCTGAAGCCCTCCCTCCTGCACCGTTTCTCCAGCTGTGCATTAACCTGTCTTATCCGACTGTTCCTATACTCACTACGCGGCACCAGGACTAATCCAAAGATCACTACCTTTGAGGTCCTGCTTTTTAACTTCCTCCCTCGCTCCTGAAACTCTGACTGCAGCCCAGTAATTCCCTCCCTAAATCTCACCGCCTCTCTAAATCTCTCTCCTTTTTTAAGATGCTCCTTAAAATCTACCTGGGAGTGAACTATAGACCCCCAAACAGAGGGAGATAGAAGAGCAAATATGTGGGCAAATTTCTGAGACGTGCAAAACTAATCGGGCAGTAACAGTCAGGGATTTAAAACAACCCGAATATTAACTGGGATAGAATCAGTGTGAATGGTATCGAGGGAGCAGAATTCTTAAATTGCATACAGGAGAATTTTTTTAGCCAGTATATAGCAAGCCCAACGAGAGGGGGGGCAGTTCTGGACTTAGTTTTGGGGAATGAAGCTGGGCAGGTGGAAGGAGTATCAGTGGGAGAGCATTTTGGTGGGAGTGATCATAATTCAGTTAGTTTTAGCATAGTTATGGAAAAGGACAAAGACAGAGCAGGAGTTAAAGTTTTCAATTGGGGAAAGGCCAATTTTACTAAACTGAGAAGTGATTTAGCAAAAGTAAACTGGAAACAGCGACTTGAAGGTAAATCAGAGTCAGAGCAGTGGGAGACATTCAAAGGGGAGATTCAAGGGGTTCAGAGTAAACATGTTCCCATAAAGAAAAAGGGAGGGGCTGTCAAATCTCGAGCCCCCTGGATATCAAGGAGCATACAGGGTAAGATAAGGCAAAAAAGGGAAGCTTATGTCAGATACCGAGAGCTCAATACTACAGGAAGCCTAGAGAAAGTGCAGGGGTGAAATTAAAAAGGAAATTAGGAAAGCAAACAGAGGGCATGAAAAAATATTAGCAGATAAAATCAAAGAAAACCCAAAGATGTTTTATTAATATATTAAGAGCAAGAGGATAACTAAGGAAAGAGTAGGGCCTATTAGAGACCAAAAAGGTAACCATAAGATCATAAGAGATAGGAGCAGGAGTAGGCCATTCGGCCCCTCGAGCCTGCTCCGCCACTTAATGAGATCATGGCTGATCTGATTTTTACCTCAACTCCACTTTCCCGCCCTTTCCCCATATCCTTTGACTCCCTTGCTGATCAAAATTTGTCTAACTCAGCCTTGAGTGTATTCAATGACTCAGCCTCCACAGCTTTTTGGGGTAAAGAATTCCAAAGATTCACGACCCTCTGGGAGAAGAAATTCCTCCTCATTTCCATCTTAAACGGGCGACCCCTTATTCTGAGACTATGCCCCCTAGTTTTAGATTCCCCCATGAGGGGTAACATCCTCTCAGCATCTACCCTATCGAGTCCCCTCAGAATCTTGTATGTTTCATGATGTGGAGATGCCGGTGATGGACTGGGGTTGACAATTGTAAACAATTTTACAACACCAAGTTATAGTCCAACAATTTTATTTTAAATTCACAAGCTTTCGGAGGCTTCCTCCTTCCTCAGGTGAACGATGTGGAAATGAAATCCTCGAAATGAAGTCGCATTTATAATTCACAGAACAATGCTTGGTGATTACAGACAGTTTTTTCAACTGCCCGTTGCCAAGGCAATCAGTGTGCAGACAGACAGGTGTTACCTGCAAGGTCTCCGAATATACAAATCACCAAAAAAAAACAACAAACAAAAAAAAAACAGAGATAGAGAGGTAGAAACATAGAAAAGACAGCAACTGACCCGTTATATTAAAAACAGATAACATTTGTTCGCTGGTGGGGTAACGTGTAGCGTGACATGAACCCAAGATCCTGGTTGAGGCCGTCCTCATGGGTGCGGAACTTGGCTATCAATTTCTGCTCGACGATTTTGCGTTGTCGTGTGTCTCGAAGGCTGCCTTGGAGTACGCTTACCCGAAGGTTGGTGGATGAATGTCCATGACTGCTGAAGTGTTCCCCGACTGGGAGGGAACCCTCCTGTTTGGCGATTGTTGCGCGGTGTCCGTTCATCCGTTGTCGCAGCGTCTGCATGGTCTCGCCAATGTACCATGCTCTGGGGCATCCTTTCCTGCAACGTATGAGGTAGACAACGTTGGCCGAGTCACAGGAGTATGAACCATGCACCTGGTGGGTGGTGTCCTCTCGTGTGATGGTGGTATCTGTGTCGATGATCTGGCATGTCTTGCAGAGGTTACCGTGGCAGGGTTGTGTGGTGTCGTGGATGCTGTTCTCTTGAAAGCTGGGTAATTTGCTGCGAACGATGGTCTGTTTGAGGTTGGGTGGCTGTTTAAAGGCGAGTAGTGGAGGTGTGGGGATGGCCGTAGCGAGGTGTTCGTCCTCATTGATGACATGTTGAAGGCTGCGGAGAACATGGCGTAGTTTCTCCGCTCCGGGGAAGTACTGGACGACAAAGGGTACTCTGTTGGTTGCGTCCCGTGTTAGTCTCCTGAGGAGGTCTATGCGATTTTTTTGCTGTGGCCCGTTGGAACTGTCGATCGATGAGTCGAGCGTCATATCCCGTTCTTACTAGGGCGTCTTTCAGCGTCTGTAGGTGTCCATCGCGTTCCTCCTCGTCTGAGCAGACCCTGTGTATTCGCAGGGCCTGTCCATAGGGGATGGCCTCTTTGACGTGGTTAGGGTGGAAGCTGGAAAAGTGGAGCATCGTGAGGTTGTCCGTGGGCTTGCGGTAGAGTGAGGTGCTGAGGTGCCCGTCTTTGATGGAGATTCGTGTGTCCAAGAAAGAAACTGATTCTGAGGAGTAGTCCATGGTGAGCTTGATGGTGGGATGGAACTTGTTGATGTTATCGTGTCGTCTCTTTAGTGATTCCTTGCCGTGGGTCCATAGAAAGAAAATGTCGTCGATGTATCTGGTGTATAGTGTTGGTTGGAGGTCTTGTGCAGTGAAGAAGTCCTGCTCGAACTTGTGCATGAAAATGTTGGCATATTGGGGTGCGAATTTGGTCCCCATGGCTGTTCCGTGTGTTTGGGTAAAGAACTGGTTATCGAAGGTGAAGACATTGTGATCCAGGATGAAGCGGATGAGTTGTAGGATGGCGTCCGGAGAGTGGCTGTTGTTGGTGTTGAGTACTGAGGCTGTTGCAGCGATGCCGTCATCGTGGGGGATACTGGTGTATAGTGCCGAGACGTCCATCGTGGTGAGAAGTGTTCCTGGTTCAACTGGTCCGTGGGTACTGAGTTTTTGTAGGAAGTCTGTAGTGTCGCGACAGAAGCTGGGGGTTCCCTGTACGATGGGTTTCAGGATGCCCTCGATGTATCCAGAGAGGTTCTCACGCAGGGTTCCGTTGCCTGATACGATGTCCCCTCAGCTGGACATGTATGCTCAAGCTGTCAGGAAATGCGTCAATGCCAGATTCATCAGCCGCACTCGGAAGACAGTCCAGAATGTCACCCGAGCACAACGCAACGCCATCAACGCTCTCAAGACCAACCGCAACATCGTCATCAAACCAGCGGACAAAGGAGGAGCCATTGTCGAACAGAACAGAATGGACTATTGCAAAGAAGCATACCGACAACTGGACAACCAGGAACACTACAGACGGTTACCCGCAGATCCGACCAAAGAACACACCCACCAGCTCAACAAACTGATCAAGACCTTCGATCCAGACCTTCAAACCATCCTACGCACTCTCATCCCACGTACTCCCCGCGTGGGAGACTTCTACTGCCTCCCAAAGATACACAAAGCCAACACACCCGGACGTCCTATCGTATCAGGCAACGGAACCCTGTGTGAGAACCTCTCTGGATACATCGAGGGCATCCTGAAACCCATCGTACAGGGAGCCCCCAGCTTCTGTCGCGACACTACAGACTTCCTACAAAAACTCAGTACCCACGGACCAGTTGAACCAGGAACACTTCTCACCACGATGGACGTCTCGGCACTCTACACCAGTATCCCCCACGATGACGGCATCGCTGCGACAGCATCAATACTCAACACCAACAACAGCCAATCTCCGGACGCCATCCTACAACTCATCCGCTTCATCCTGGATCACAATGTCTTCACCTTCAATAACCAGTTCTTTACCCAAACACACGGAACAGCCATGGGGACCAAATTCGCACCCCAATACGCCAACATTTTCATGCACAAGTTCGAGCAGGACTTCTTCACTGCACAAGACCTCCAACCAACACTATACACCAGATACATCGATGACATTTTCTTTCTATGGACCCACGGCAAGGAATCACTAAAGAGACGACACGATAACATCAACAAGTTCCATCCCACCATCAAGCTCACCATGGACTACTCCTCAGAATCAGTTTCTTTCTTGGACACACGAATCTCCATCAAAGACGGGCACCTCAGCACCTCACTCTACCGCAAGCCCAAAGACAACCTCACGATGCTCCACTTTTCCAGCTTCCACCCTAACCACGTCAAAGAGGCCATCCCCTATGGACAGGCCCTGCGAATACACAGAGTCTGCTCAGACGAGGAGGAACGCGATGGACACCTACAGACGCTGAAAGACGCCCTAGTAAGAACGGGATATGACGCTCGACTCATCGATTGACAGTTCCGACGGGCCACAGCAAAAAATCGCATAGACCTCCTCAGGAGACTAACACGGGACGCAACCAACAGAGTACCCTTTGTCGTCCAGTACTTCCCCGGAGCGGAGAAACTACGCCATGTTCTCCGCAGCCTTCAACATGTCATCAATGACGACGAACACCTCGCTATGGCCATCCCCACACCTCCACTACTCGCCTTTAAACAGCCACCCAACCTCAAACAGACCATCGTTCGCAGCAAATTACCTAGCTTTCAAGAGAACAGCGTCCACGACACCACACAACCCTGCCACGGTAACCTCTGCAAGACATGCCAGATCATCGACACAGATACCACCATCACACGAGAGGACACCACCCACCAGGTGCATGGTTCATACTCCTGTGACTCGACCAACGTTGTCTACCTCATACGTTGCAGGAAAGGATGCCCCGGAGCATGGTACATTGGCGAGTCCATGCAGACGCTGCGACAACGGATGAACGGACACCGCGCAACAATCGCCAGACAGGAGGGTTCCCTCCCAGTCGGGGAACACTTCAGCAGTCATGGACATTCATCCACCGACCTTCGGGTAAGCGTACTCCAAGGCGGCCTTCGAGACACACGACAACGCAAAATCGTCGAGCAGAAATTGATAGCCAAGTTCCGCACCCATGAGGACGGCCTCAACCGGGATCTTGGGTTCATGTCACGCTACACGTTACCCCACCAGTGAACAAATGTTATCTGTTTTTAATATAACGGGTCAGTTGCTGTCTTTTCTATGTTTCTACCTCTCTATCTCTGTTTTTTTTTTGTTTGTTGTTTTTTTTTGGTGATTTGTATATTCGGAGACCTTGCAGGTAACACCTGTCTGTCTGCACACTGATTGCCTTGGCAACGGGCAGTTGAAAAAACTGTCTGTAATCACCAAGCATTGTTCTGTGAATTATAAATGCGACTTCATTTCGAGGACTTCATTTCCACATCGTTCACCTGAGGAAGGAGGTAGCCTCCGAAAGCTTGTGAATTTAAAATAAAATTGCTGGACTATAACTTGGTGTTGTAAAATTGTTTACAATTGTATGTTTCAATAAGATCTCCTCTCATCCTTCTAAACTCCAATGAGTATAGACCCAACCTGTTCAATCTTTCCTCATAAGACAACCCTTCCATACCCGGAATCAACCTAGTGAACCTTCTCTGAACTGCCTCCAATGCAAGTATGTCCTTCCTTAAATAAGGGCACCAGAACTGTACACAGTACTCCAGGTGTGGTCTCACCAGCACCCTGTACAGTTGGAGCATGACTTCCCTGCTTTTATACTCCATCCCCCGAGAAATAAAGGCCAATATTCCGTTTGCCTTCCGGATTACCTGCTGCACCTGTATGTTGACTTTTTGTGTTTCATGTACGAGGACACCCAGATCCCTCTGTACCGCAGTATTTTGTAGTATTTCTCCATTCAAATAATATTTTGCTTTTTTATTTTTCCTCCCAAAGTGGATGACTTCACATTTTCCCACATTATATTCCATCTGCCAAATTTTTGCCCATTCACTTAACCTGTCGATATCCCTTTGCAGACACTTTGTGTCCTCATCACAACTTGCTTGTCCACCTATCTTTGTATCATCAGCAAATTTGGCCACAATACACTCTGTTCCTTCATCCAAGTCATTGATATATATTGTAAATAGTTGAGGCTCCAGCACTGAGCCCTGCGGCACCCCACTAGTTACAGATTGACATTTTGAAAATGACCCTTTTATCCCGACTCTTTGTTTTCTGTTAGTTAGCCAATCCTCTATCCATGCCAGTATATTACCCCCAACACCATGAGCTCTTATCTTGTGCAGTAATCTTTTATGTGGCACCTTATCGAATGCCTTTTGGAAATCCAAATATACTGCATCCGTTGGTTCCCCTTTATCCTGCCCGTTACTTCCTCAAAAAACTCTAATAAAGGTGGCAGATGGAGTATAATGTGGGGAAATATGAGATTATTCACTTTGGTAGGAAGAATAGAAAAACAGAATATTTTTAAATGGTGAGAAACTATTAAATGTTGGTGTTCAGAGAGATTTGGGTGTCCTCGTACAAGAAACAGAAAGTTAACATGCAGGTACAGCAAGCAATTAGGAAGGCAAATGGTACGTTGGCCTTTATTGCAAAGGGGTTGGAGTACAAGAGTAAGGAAGTCTTACTACAATTGTACAGGGCATTGGTGAGACCTCACCTGGAGTACTGTGTACAGTTTTGGTCTCTTACCTAAGGAAGGATATACTTGCCTTAGAGGCAGTGCAACAAAGGTTCACTGGATTGATTCCTGGGATGAGAGGGTTGTCCTATGAGGAGAGATTGAGTAGAATGGGCCTATACTCTCTGGAATTTAGAAGATTGAGAGGTGATCTCATTGAAACATATAAGATTCTGAGGGGGTTTGACAGGGTAGATGCTGAGAGACTGTTTCCCCTGGCTGGAGAGTCTGGAACCAGGGGGCATAGTCTCAGGATAAGGGGTCGGCCATTTCAGACTGAGATGAGGAGGAATTTCTTCACTTAGAGGGTTGTGAATCTTTGGAATTCTCTACCCCAGAGGGCTGTGGATGCTGAGTCATTGAATATATTCAAGGCTGAGATCGATAGATTTTTGGACTCTCGGGGAATCAAGGGATATGGAGATCGGGCGGGAAAGTGGAGTTGAGGTCAAAGATCAGCCATGATCTGATTGAATGGCGGAGCAGGCTCGAGGGGCCGAATGGCCTACTCCTGCTCCTATTTCTTATGTTGTTATAGAAGGATGTGAAGGCCTTAGAAAGGCTGCAGAAAAGATTTACTGGAATGATTCCACGAATGAGGGACTTCAGTTACATGAATTGACTGGAGAAGCTGGGATTGTTCTCCTTAGAACAGAGAAGGTTGAGAGGAGATTTGATAGAAGTGTTCAAAATCATGAAAGGTTTAGATAAAGTAAATAAAGAGAAACAGTTCCGATTGGTGGGAAGGTCGAGAACCAGAAGGCAGAGATTTAAGGTGATTGGCAAAAGAACGAAAGGCGACATGAGGAAAAGTTTTTTACACAGCATGTAGTTAATATCTGGAATGCACTGCCCGAGGGGGTGGTGGAGACAGATTCAGTTGTGGCTTTCAAAAAGGAATTTGTTAAATATTTGAAGGGAAAAAATTTTGGAGGGCTACAGGGAAAGAGCGCGGCAATGGGACTAACAGGATTGCTCTTGTGGCCGAATCGCCTCCTTCTGTGCTGTAACGATTCTATGATTCTATATATACAGTGTAACGTGATATACACAGTGTAATGGGATATACACATTGTAATGGGATATACAGAGTGTAATCTGATATAAACAGTGTAATGGAATATACACATTGTAATGGGATATAGACAGTGTAATGGGATATAGACAGTGTAATGGGATATAGACAGTGTAATGGGATATACGCAGTGTAAGGTGATATCCAGTGTAATGGGATATATACGGTGTAATGTAATATACACAGTGTAAGGTGATATAGACAGTGCAAGGCGATATACATAATGTAATGTGATATACACAGTGTAAGGTGATATACAGTGTAATGTGATATACACGGTGCAATGTAATGTACACAGTGTAGTGTGATATATATAATGTAATGTGATATAGACAGTGTACGGTGATATAGACAGTGTACGGTGATATAGACAGTGTAAGGTGATATAGACAGTGTAAGGTGATATAGACAGTGTAAGGTGATATACACAGTGTAAGGTGATATAGACAGTGTAAGGTGATATACACAGTGTAATGGGATATAGACAGTGTAAGGTGATATACACAGTGTAAGGTGATATAGACAGTGTAAGGTGATATACACAGTGTAATGGGATATAGACAGTGTAAGGTGATATACACAGTGTAATGGGATATTCACAGTGTAATGGGATATTCACAGTGTAATGGGATATACACAGTGTAATGGGATATTCACAGTGTAATGGGATATACACGGTGTAAGGTGATATAGACAGTGTAAGATGATATACACAGTGTAAGGTGATATACACAGTGTAACGGGATATTCACAGTGTAATGGGATATATACGGTGTAATGTGATATACACAGTGTAAGGTGATATACACAGTGTAAGGTGATATACACAGTGTAAGGTGATATACACAGTGTAAGATGATATACATAATGTAATGTGATATACACAGTGTAATTGAATATACACAGTGTAATGGGATATACACAGTGTAATGGGATATATATAGTGTAAGGTGATATACACAGTGTAATGGGATATATACAGTGTAATCTGGGGGACTTTAATCTGAATATAGACTGGGCAAATCAAATTGACAAAGTAGTTTGGAGGACGAGTTCATGGAATGTAATCAAGACTGTTTCTTACAGCAATACGTCATGGAACCAACCAGGGAACAGGCCATTTTAGACCTTATATCGTGTAATGAGACAGGGGTCATTAGTAATCACACAGTAAAAGAACCTCTGGGGAAGAGTGATCATAATATGATAGAATTTCACATAGAGTTTGAAAGTAACGTACGTAAATCAGAAACTAGAATCTTAAACTTAAATAAAGCCAATTACGTAGGTATGAGGGGCGAGTATATGGTAGATTGGGAAATTAAATTAAAGGGTTTGACAGTTGAAAAGCAATGGCAAACATTTAAAGAAATATTTCAATATTATCAACAAGTATACATTCCATTGGAAATAAAAACTCCACGGAAAAAGTGATCCATCCGTGGCTAACGAAAGAAGTTAAGGATGGTATTAGATTAAAAGAAGAGGCTTATAATGTTACCAAAAGAGTAGTGAGCCTGAGGATTGGGAGAGTTTTAGAAACCAGCAAAGGACGATCAAAAATTTATAAAAAGGGAGAAAATAGAATATAAAAACGGATTGTAAGAGCTTCTACAGTATGTAAAAAGGAAGAGAGTAGAGAAAGTAAACCATCCAGGACAAAGCAGCCCGCTTGATTGGCACCCCATCCACCACCCTAAACATTCACTCCCTTCACCACCGGCGCACTGTGGCTGCAGTGTGTACCATCCACAGGATGCACTGCAGCAACTCGCCAAGGCTTCTTCGACAGCACCTCCCAAACCCACGACCTCTACCACCTAGAAGGACAAGAGCAGCAGGTACATGGGAACAACACCACCTGCACGTTCCCCTCCAAGTCACACACCATCCCGACTTGGAAATATATCACCGTTCCTTCATTGTCGCTGGGTCAAAATCCTGGAACTCCCTTCCTAACAGCACTGTGGGAGAACCTTCACCACACGGACTGCAGCGGTTCAAGAAGGCGGCTCACCACCACCTTCTCAAGGGCAATTAGGGATGGGCAATAAATGCCGGCCTCGCCAGCGACGCCCACATCCCATGAACAAATAAAAAAGAAACGTGGGTCCCTTAGAGACTGAGAGAGGAGAAATTATAATGGGGAATCAGGAAATCAGAGATATTGAACAAATATTTTGTATCTGTCTTCATAGTAGACGACACAAAAAGCAAACCAGAAATAGTGGGGAACCAAGGGGTAAATGAGAGTGAGGAACTTAAAGTAATTAATATCAGTAGAGAAAAAGTACTGGAGGAATTAATGGGACTAAAAGTCGATAAATCCCCTGGACCTGATGGCCGACATCCAAGGGTTCTAAAAGAGGAGGCTGCAGAGATAGTGGATGCATTGGTTGTGATCTTCCAAAATTCCCCAGATTCTGGAACGGTCACAGTGGATTGGAAGGTAGAAAATGTAATCCCGCTATTCAATCAAGGAGGGAGAGAGAAAACAGGGAATTACAGGCCAGTTAGCCTGACATCAGTCATCGGGAAAATGCTGGAATCCATTATTAAGGAAGTGGTAACAGGGCACTTAGAAAATCATAATATGATTAGGCAGAGTCAACATGGTTTTATGAAAGGGAAATCGTGTTTGACAAATTTATTAGAGTTTTTTGAGGATGTAACTAGGAGAGTAGATAAAGGAGAACCAGTGGATGAAGTATATTTGGATTTTCAAAAGGCATTCGATAAGGTGCCACATAAAAGGTTGTTACACAAGATAAGGGCTCATGGGATTGGGGATAATATATTATCATGGAAAGAGGATTGGTTAACGGACAGAAAACAGAGAGTAGGGATAAACGGGTCATTCTCAGGTTGTCAGGCTGTAACTAGTGGGGTATGACAGGGATCAGTGCTCGGGCCTCAGCTATTTACAATCTATATTAATGACTTAGATGAAGGGACCGAGTGTAATGTATCCAAGTTTGCTGATGATACAAAGCTAGGTGGGAGAGTAAGCTGTGAGGAGAACACAAAGGGCTCAATTTTCAAAATCGGGGAAGAGGGGCATTGAAAATTGCCACCATTTCAAACCCGCCTCTAACCCGCCCATTTCTGGTTTTCACGGGGGTGGGATGAGGGGTGGGCGACCAAGCTGCTCCCAGGAGGCAGGTCGGGCCTTAAATCCTTTCATGGAGGCTCCATTTTTCACTAATTCCCGATTTCAACCCCAGGGGGCCGGGATTCCTGGGTCTTCTGTTTTATGCCTCATGAAAGGAGAAATGTAAGGAATCTTACAACACCAGGTTATAGTCCAACAATTTTATTTTAAAATCACAAGCTTTCGGAGATTATCCCCTTCGTCAGGTGAGTGAGTGAATGAGAGGTTCTCAAATCGCATATCTTATATTAGGCTGGGACACCATCACACCAATCAAAGGTGTCGTTGGAGTTCAGACAGGTTAGCCACGGAAAACAGTAGGTCCCAGTATGCTGAATACACATTGTGTCAAATTACACAGACAGAGAGAAAGAGACCCGAAAGGCAGAGAGAGAGAGAGAATTTTCAGTTGTATTAAAAACAGATAACTTTTTTTTCTTCGCTGGTGGGGTTACGTGTAGTGTGACATGAACCCAAGATCCCGGTTGAGGCCGTCCTCATGGGTGCGGAACTTGGCTATCAATTTCTGCTCGACGATTTTGCGTTGTCATGTGTCTCGAAGGCCGCCTTGGAGAACCCTTACCCGAAGATCGGTGGCTGAATGTCCTTGACTGCTAAAGTGTTCCCCGACTGGGAGGGAACCCTCCTGTCTGGCGATTGTTGCGCGGTGTCCGTTCATCCGTTGTCGCAGTGTCTGCATGGTCTCGCCAATGTACCATGCTCTGGGGCATCCTTTCCTGCAACGTATGAGGTAGACAACGTTGGCTGAGTCACAGGAGTATGAACCATGTACCTGGTGGGTGGTGTCCTCTCGTGTGATGGTGGTATCCGTGTCGATGATCTGGCATGTCTTGCAGAGGTTGCCGTGGCAGGGTTGTGTGGCAGGGTTGTCTCAGTCGGGGAACACTTTAGCAGTCAAGGACATTCAGCCACCGATCTTCGGGTAAGCGTTCTCCAAGGCGGCCTTCGAGACACACAACAACGCAAAATCGTCCAGCAGAAGTTGATAGCCAAGTTCCGCACCCATGAGGACGGCCTCAACCGGGATCTTGGGTTCATGTCACGCTACACGTTACCCCACCAGCAAGGGAAAAAAAAGTTATCTGTTTTTAATACAACTGAAAATTCTCTCTCTCTCTCTCTGCCTTTCGGGTCACTTTCTTTCTGTCTGTGTAATTTGACACAATGTGTATTCAGCATACTGGGACCTACTGTTTTCCGTGGCTAACCTGTCTGAACACCAACGACACCTTTTGATTGGTGTGATGGTGTCCCAGCCTAATATAAGATATACGATTTGAGAACCTCTCATTCACTCACTCACCTGACGAAGGGGATAATCTCCGAAAGCTTGTGATTTTAAAATAAAATTGTTGGACTATAACCTGGTGTTGTAAGATTCCTTACATTTGTCCACCCCAGTCCATCACCGGCATCTCCACATCATGAAAGGAGGCGAGAAGGCCCGAGACTAACAGGTAGGTGCCTAGAAAGGCACAGCTTGTGGGCCCGGAGGAGCAGGAGTGCTTCCCCCAGGCCTAACAAGCCTACCTGCACCGACCCCCACCCCTGACGATCACAGACCCCCAACCCCTGATCACGGACCCCCGACCCCTGATCACGGACCCCTGATCACGGACCCCCGACCCCTGATCACGGACCCCCGACCCCTGATCACGGACCCCCGACCCCTGATCACGGACCCCCGACCCCTGATCACGGACCCCCTCCAATTGTGGACCCCCCCATGACCGCAGACCCCCCCCCCCCGATCGTGGACCCCTGACCCCAACCCTCCTCCTTTTACCCGGATCTCCCCCCTCCAACCCCCGATCCAGATTTCCCGATCCCGATTCTCCCCCTCTGACCCCCGACCCCGATCCTCCCCCTCCAACCCCAATCCTGCCCCTCTGACCCCCGACCCCGATCTTCCTCCTCCGATCCTGATCCCTCGACGCTGATCCGACCCCGACCCCCAACCCCAATCTACCCCTTCAACCCCCAATCCTCCCCTTCCGAACCCCGATCCTCCTCCGACCCCGATCTTACCCCTCTGACCTCCGATCCTCCCCCTCCGATCCCTGATCCTCCCCCTCCGACCCGGGACCCCGATCTTCCACCTCCGACCCCCGGCCCCGATCCTCCTCCTCCAACCCCGACCTCCGACCCCGATCCACCCCCTCCGACCCCCGATCCTCCTCCTCCTCCGACCCCAACCCCGATCCTGCCCCTCCGACCCCCGACCCCATCTTACCCCTCTGACCTCCGATCCCCTGACCCCGATCCTCCCCCTCCGACGACCCCTGACCCCGAACCTCCCCCTCCAACCTCGACCCCAACCCTAATCCTCCCCCTCTGACCCCGATCCTCCCCCTCTGACCCTCGATCCTCCCCCTCCGACCCCCAACCCTGATCCTCCAACCCCGACCCTCCCCCTCAATGATCTCGCCCCCCCCCATGACTGACCCCGATCCCATCCCGTATGACTCATGACCGACCTATGCCCACCCGTGCCTCCCCCCTACCATCCATACAAACAAAGACCGACCTGCAGACGTCCTGCCCCTGACCGCTGTCCCGTCTGACTGAGACCAGTCTGTCAATCAGCCGCTCAGCCGGACGGGAAACCAACAGCAAAAAATAAAAGACGTCCTTACGTCAAAATCATACGGATCTCCAGGAATCCCGGACTAATGGGTTTCCCTTCCTCAAATTAATCTCCCGACCCCTTCCTGGCTTCATTTTAAAATCACCCCCAAAGAGTCTGCAAAGGGATATAGACAGGTTAAGTGAGTGGGCAAGAAGGTGGGAGATGGAGTATAATGTGGGGAAATGTGAGGTTATTCACTTTGGTCGGAAGAATAGAAAAACAGAATATTTTTTAAATGGTGAGAAACTATTAAATGTTGGTGTTCAGAGAGATTTGGGTGTCCTCGTACAAGAAACACAAAAAGTTATCATGCAGGTACAGCAAGTAATTAGGAAAGCAAATGGTACGTTGGCCTTTATTGCAAGGGGGTTGGAGTACAAGAGTAAGGAAGTCTTACTACAATTGTACAGGGCATTGGTGAGACCTCACCTGGAGTACTGTGTACAGTTTTGGTCTCTTATCTAAGAAGGATATACTTGCCTTAGAGGCGGTGCAGCAAAGGTTCACGAGATTAATCCCTGGGATGAGAGGGTTGTCCTATGAGGAGAGGTTGAGTAGAATGGGCCGATATCTCTGGAGTTTAGAAGATTGAGAGGTGATCTCATTGAAACATATAAGATTCTGAGGGGGTTTGACAGGTTAGATGCTGAGAGGCTGTTTCCTCTGGCTGGAGAGTCTAGAACCAGGGGGCATAGTCTCAGGATAAGGGGTCGGCCGTTTCAGACTGAGATGAGGAGGAATTTCTTCACTTAGAGGGTTGTGAATCTTTGGAATTCTCAATCCCAGAGGGCTGTGGATGCTGAGTCATTGAATATATTCAAGGCTGAGATCGATAGATTTTTGGACTCTCGGGGAATCAAGGGATATGGGGATCGGGCGGGAAAGTGGAGTTGAGGTCAAAGATCAGCCATGATCTGATTGAATGGCGGAGCAGGCTCGAGCGGCCGAATGGCCTACTCCTGCTCCTATTTCTTAAGTTCTTATGTTCTTACACAGTGTAATAAGATATGGACAGTGTAAAGTAATATACACAGTGTATCATAGTAGGTACAGCACAAAAGGAGGCCATTCGGTAATGTGATATGCACAGTGTGATGGGACGTACACGGTGTGATGGGACGTACACGGTGTGATGGGACGTACACGGTGTGATGGGACGTACACGGTGTGATGGGACGTACACGGTGTGATGGGACATACATGGTGTAATATACCCTGTGAACCGTGTACAGTAACGTGTGTTCACTGTGTGTTGTAGGAGTGTGTGAACCCATGCTGTAACGCCAATAACTGCACACTGAGGGCAGGAGCTCAATGTGCTCACGGAGTTTGCTGCAAGAACTGTAAGGTATGAGAATCCGTTAGATCAGCACTCCAAACTGACCAATCCAGAGAGGGCTAGGACCTAAGATACAACCAATCCTGGGTGTGGAATGGGGAGAGCACCGACCAACCGTGAGAGGGGGTGGGACAAACACTGACCAATCCTGAGAGGGGGGAGAAAAGATGCTGGGGATATGGGATCCGGACTGTCCGCTCCCGACAGATGATCCAATCCGGACTGTCCGCTCCCGACAGATGATCCAATCCGGACTGTCCGCTCCCAACAGATGATCCAATCCGGACTGTCCGCTCCCGACAGATGATCCAATCCGGACTGTCCCCTCCCGACATTGACCCAATCCGGACTGTCCGCTCGCAACAGATGATCCAATCCGGACTGTCCGCTCCCGACATTGACCCAATCCGGACTGTCCGCTCCCAACAGATGATCCAATCCGGACTGTCCGCTCCCGACAGATGATCCAATCCGGACTGTCCGCTCCCGACAGATGATCCAATCCGGACTGTCCCCTCCCGACAGATGATCCAATCCGGACTGTCCGCTCCCGACAGATGATCCAATCCGGACTGTCCGCTCCCGACATTGACCCAATCCGGACTGTCCGCTCCCGACATTGACCCAATCCGGACTGTCCGCTCCCGACAGATGATCCAATCCGGACTGTCCGCTCCCGACAGATGACCCGATCCGGACTGTCCGCTCCCGACAGATGATCCAATCCGGACTGTCCACTCCCGACAGATGATCCAATCCGGAGTGTCCGCTCCCGACATTGACCCAATCCGGACTGTCCGCTCCCGACAGATGATCCAATCCGGACTGTCCGCTCCCAACAGATGATCCAATCCGGACTGTCCGCTCCCGACAGATGATCCAATCCGGACTGTCCGCTCCCGACAGATGATCCAATCCGGACTGTCCGCTCCCGACATTGATCCAATCCGGACTGTCCACTCCCGACAGATGATCCAATCCGGACTGTCCACTCCCGACAGATGACCCAATCCGGACTGTCCGCTCCCAACATTGACCCAATCCGGACTGTCCACTCCCGACAGATGATCCAATCCGGACTGTCCGCTCCCAACAGATGACCCAATCCGGACTGTCCACTCCCGACAGATGATCCAATCCGGACTGTCCGCTCCCAACAGATGATCCAATCCGGACTGTCCGCTCCCGACAGATGACCCAATCCGGACTGTCCACTCCCGACAGATGACCCAATCCGGACTGTCCGCTCCCAACAGATGACCCAATCCGGACTGTCCGCTCCCGACAGATGATCCAATCCGGACTGACCGCTCCCAACAGATGATCCAATCCGGACTGTCCGCTCCCGACATTAACCCAATCCAGACTGTCCGCTCCCGACAGATGATCCAATCCGGACTGTCCGCTCCCGACATTGACCCAATCCGGACTGACCGCTCCCGACAGATGATCCAATCCGGACTGTCCGCTCCCGACATTGATCCAATCCGGACTGTCCACTCCCGACAGATGATCCAATCCGGACTGTCCACTCCCAACATTGACCCAATCCGGACTGTCCGCTCCCAACAGATGACCCAATCCGGACTGTCCACTCCCGACAGATGATCCAATCCGGACTGTCCGCTCCCAACAGATGACCCAATCCGGACTGTCCGCTCCCGACAGATGATCCAATCCGGACTGTCCACTCCCGACAGATGATCCAATCCGGACTGTCCGCTCCCAACAGATGATCCAATCCGGACTGTCCGCTCCCGACAGATGACCCAATCCGGACTGTCCACTCCCGACAGATGACCCAATCCGGACTGTCCGCTCCCAACAGATGACCCAATCCGGACTGTCCGCTCCCGACAGATGATCCAATCCGGACTGACCGCTCCCAACAGATGATCCAATCCGGACTGTCCGCTCCCGACATTAACCCAATCCAGACTGTCCGCTCCCGACAGATGATCCAATCCGGACTGTCCGCTCCCGACATTGACCCAATCCGGACTGACCGCTCCCGACAGATGATCCAATCCGGACTGTCCGCTCCCGACATTGATCCAATCCGGACTGTCCACTCCCGACAGATGATCCAATCCGGACTGTCCACTCCCAACATTGACCCAATCCGGACTGTCCGCTCCCAACAGATGACCCAATCCGGACTGTCCACTCCCGACAGATGATCCAATCCGGACTGTCCGCTCCCAACAGATGACCCAATCCGGACTGTCCGCTCCCAACAGATGATCCAATCCGGACTGTCCTCTCCCGACAGATGATCCAATCCGGACTGTCCGCTCCCAACATTGACCCAATCCGGACTGTCCACTCCCGACAGATGATCCAATCCGGACTGTCCGCTCCCAACAGATGACCCAATCCGGACTGTCCACTCCCGACAGATGATCCAATCCGGACTGTCCGCTCCCAACAGATGATCCAATCCGGACTGTCCGCTCCCGACAGATGACCCAATCCGGACTGTCCACTCCCGACAGATGACCCAATCCGGACTGTCCGCTCCCAACAGATGACCCAATCCGGACTGTCCGCTCCCGACAGATGATCCAATCCGGACTGACCGCTCCCAACAGATGATCCAATCCGGACTGTCCGCTCCCGACATTAACCCAATCCAGACTGTCCGCTCCCGACAGATGATCCAATCCGGACTGTCCGCTCCCGACATTGACCCAATCCGGACTGACCGCTCCCGACAGATGATCCAATCCGGACTGTCCGCTCCCGACATTGATCCAATCCGGACTGTCCACTCCCGACAGATGATCCAATCCGGACTGTCCGCTCCCAACATTGACCCAATCCGGACTGTCCGCTCCCAACAGATGACCCAATCCGGACTGTCCACTCCCGACAGATGATCCAATCCGGACTGTCCGCTCCCAACAGATGACCCAATCCGGACTGTCCGCTCCCAACAGATGATCCAATCCGGACTGTCCTCTCCCGACAGATGATCCAATCCGGACTGTCCGCTCCCAACATTGACCCAATCCGGACTGTCCACTCCCAACAGATGATCCAATCCGGACTGTCCACTCCCAACAGATGACCCAATCCGGACTGTCCACTCCCGACAGATGACCCAATCCGGACTGTCCACTCCCGACATTGACCCAATCCGGACTGTCCGCTCCCGACAGATGATCCAATCCGGACTGTCCGCTCCCAACAGATGACCCAATCCGGACTGTCCGCTCCCGACAGATGATCCAATCCGGACTGTCCGCTCCCGACATTGAACCAATCCGGACTGTCCGCTCCCGACAGATGATCCAATCCGGACTGTCCGCTCCCGACATTGACCCAATCCGGACTGTCCGCTCACAACATTGACCCAATCCGGACTGTCCGCTCCCGACATTGACCCAATCCGGACTGTCCGCTCCCGACAGATGATCCAATCCGGACTGTCCGCTCCCAACAGATGATCCAATCCGGACTGTCCTCTCCTGACAGATGATCCAATCCGGATTGTCCGCTCCCGACAGATGATCCAATCCGGACTGTCCGCTCCCGACATTGACCCAATCCGGACTGTCCGCTCCCGACAGATGATCCAATCCGGACTGTCCTCTCCTGACAGATGATCCAATCCGGACTGTCCACTCCCGACAGATGATCCAATCCGGACTGTCCTCTCCTGACAGATGACCCAATCCGAACTGTCCTCTCCTGACAGATGACCCAATCCGGACTGTCCGCTCCCGACAGATGATCCAATCCGGACTGTCCACTCCCGACAGATGATCCAATCCGGACTGTCCTCTCCTGACAGATGATCCAATCCGGATTGTCCGCTCCCGACAGATGATCCAATCCGGACTGTCCTCTCCTGACAGATGACCCAATCCGGACTGTCCTCTCCCGACAGATGACCCAATCCGGACTGTCCTCTCCCGACAGATGATCCAATCCGGACTGTCCACTCCCGACAGATGATCCAATCCAGACTGTCCGCTCCCGACAGATGACCCAATCCGGACTGTCCTCTCCCGACAGATGATCCAATCCGGACTGTCCACTCCCGACAGATGATCCAATCCGGACTGTCCACTCCCGACAGATGATCCAATCCGGACTGTCCGCTCCTGACAGATGATCCAATCCGGACTGTCCTCTCCCGACAGATGACCCAATCCGGACTGTCCTCTCCCGACAGATGATCCAATCCGGACTGTCCACTCCCGACAGATGATCCAATCCGGACTGTCCGCTCCCGACAGATGACCCAATCCGGACTGTCCTCTCCCGACAGATGATCCAATCCGGACTGTCCACTCCCGACAGATGATCCAATCCGGACTGTCCACTCCCGACATTGACCCAATCCGGACTGTCCACTCACGACATTGACCCAATCCGGACTGTCCGCTCCCGACAGATGATCCAATCCGGACTGTCCGCTCCCAACAGATGACCCAATCCGGACTGTCCGCTCCCGACAGATGATCCAATCCGGACTGTCCGCTCCCGACATTGAACCAATCCGGACTGTCCGCTCCCGACAGATGATCCAATCCGGACTGTCCGCTCCCGACATTGACCCAATCCGGACTGTCCGCTCACAACATTGACCCAATCCGGACTGTCCGCTCCCGACATTGACCCAATCCGGACTGTCCGCTCCCGACAGATGATCCAATCCGGACTGTCCGCTCCCAACAGATGATCCAATCCGGACTGTCCTCTCCTGACAGATGATCCAATCCGGATTGTCCGCTCCCGACAGATGATCCAATCCGGACTGTCCGCTCCCGACATTGACCCAATCCGGACTGTCCGCTCCCGACAGATGATCCAATCCGGACTGTCCTCTCCTGACAGATGATCCAATCCGGACTGTCCACTCCCGACAGATGATCCAATCCGGACTGTCCTCTCCTGACAGATGACCCAATCCGAACTGTCCTCTCCCGACAGATGATCCAATCCGGACTGTCCTCTCCTGACAGATGACCCAATCCGGACTGTCCTCTCCCGACAGATGACCCAATCCGGACTGTCCTCTCCCGACAGATGATCCAATCCGGACTGTCCACTCCCGACAGATGATCCAATCCAGACTGTCCGCTCCCGACAGATGACCCAATCCGGACTGTCCTCTCCCGACAGATGATCCAATCCGGACTGTCCACTCCCGACAGATGATCCAATCCGGACTGTCCGCTCCCGACAGATGATCCAATCCGGACTGTCCTCTCCCGACAGATGACCCAATCCGGACTGTCCTCTCCCGACAGATGATCCAATCCGGACTGTCCACTCCCGACAGATGATCCAATCCGGACTGTCCGCTCCCGACAGATGACCCAATCCGGACTGTCCTCTCCCGACAGATGATCCAATCCGGACTGTCCACTCCCGACAGATGATCCAATCCGGACTGTCCACTCCCGACATTGACCCAATCCGGACTGTCCACTCCCGACATTGACCCAATCCGGACTGTCCGCTCCCGACAGATGACCCAATCCGGACTGTCCGCTCCCGACAGATGATCCAATCCGGACTGTCCACTCCCAACAGATGACCCAATCCGGACTGTCCACTCCCGACAGATGACCCAATCCGGACTGTCCGCTCCCGACAGATGATCCAATCCGAACTGTCCGCTCCCAACAGATGACCCAATCCGGACTGTCCGCTCCCGACAGATGATCCAATCCGGACTGTCCGCTCCCGACATTGAACCAATCCGGACTGTCCGCTCCCGACAGATGATCCAATCCGGACTGTCCGCTCCCGACATTGACCCAATCCGGACTGTCCGCTCACAACATTGACCCAATCCGGACTGTCCGCTCCCGACATTGACCCAATCCGGACTGTCCGCTCCCGACAGATGATCCAATCCGGACTGTCCGCTCCCAACAGATGATCCAATCCGGACTGTCCTCTCCTGACAGATGATCCAATCCGGATTGTCCGCTCCCGACAGATGATCCAATCCGGACTGTCCGCTCCCGACATTGACCCAATCCGGACTGTCCGCTCCCGACAGATGATCCAATCCGGACTGTCCGCTCCCGACATTGACCCAATCCGGACTGTCCGCTCACAACATTGACCCAATCCGGACTGTCCGCTCCCGACATTGACCCAATCCGGACTGTCCGCTCCCGACAGATGATCCAATCCGGACTGTCCGCTCCCGACATTGACCCAATCCGGACTGTCCTCTCCCGACAGATGATCCAATCCGGACTGTCCACTCCCGACAGATGATCCAATCCGGACTGTCCGCTCCCGACAGATGACCCAATCCGGACTGTCCTCTCCCGACAGATGATCCAATCCGGACTGTCCACTCCCGACAGATGATCCAATACGGACTGTCCGCTCCCGACATTGACCCAATCCGGACTGTCCGCTCCCGACAGATGACCCAATCCGGACTGTCCGCTCCCGACAGATGATCCAATCCGGACTGTCCGCTCCCGACAGATGATCCAATCCGGACTGTCCGCTCCCGACATTGACCCAATCCGGACTGTCCGCTCCCGACAGATGATCCAATCCGGACTGTCCTCTCCTGACAGATGACCCAATCTGAACTGTCCTCTCCCGACAGATGATCCAATCCGGACTGTCCTCTCCTGACAGATGACCCAATCCGGACTGTCCTCTCCCGACAGATGACCCAATCCGGACTGTCCTCTCCCGACAGATGATCCAATCCGGACTGTCCACTCCCGACAGATGATCCAATCCAGACTGTCCGCTCCCGACAGATGACCCAATCCGGACTGTCCTCTCCCGACAGATGATCCAATCCGGACTGTCCACTCCCGACAGATGATCCAATCCGGACTGTCCGCTCCTGACAGATGATCCAATCCGGACTGTCCTCTCCCGACAGATGACCCAATCCGGACTGTCCTCTCCCGACAGATGATCCAATCCGGACTGTCCGCTCACGACAGATGACCCAATCCGGACTGTCCTCTCCCGACAGATGATCCAATCCGGACTGTCCACTCCCGACAGATGATCCAATCCGGACTGTCCACTCCCGACATTGACCCAATCCGGACTGTCCACTCCCGACATTGACCCAATCCGGACTGTCCACTCCCAACATTGACCCAATCCGGACTGTCCGCTCCCAACAGATGACCCAATCCGGACTGTCCACTCCCGACAGATGATCCAATCCGGACTGTCCGCTCCCAACAGATGACCCAATCCGGACTGTCCGCTCCCAACAGATGATCCAATCCGGACTGTCCTCTCCCGACAGATGATCCAATCCGGACTGTCCGCTCCCAACATTGACCCAATCCGGACTGTCCACTCCCGACAGATGATCCAATCCGGACTGTCCACTCCCGACAGATGACCCAATCCGGACTGTCCGCTCCCAACAGATGACCCAATCCGGACTGTCCGCTCCCGACAGATGATCCAATCCGGACTGACCGCTCCCAACAGATGATCCAATCCGGACTGTCCGCTCCCGACATTAACCCAATCCAGACTGTCCGCTCCCGACAGATGATCCAATCCGGACTGTCCGCTCCCGACATTGACCCAATCCGGACTGACCGCTCCCGACAGATGATCCAATCCGGACTGTCCGCTCCCGACATTGATCCAATCCGGACTGTCCACTCCCGACAGATGACCCAATCCGGACTGTCCACTCCCGACAGATGATCCAATCCGGACTGTCCGCTCCCAACAGATGACCCAATCCGGACTGTCCGCTCCCAACAGATGATCCAATCCGGACTGTCCTCTCCCGACAGATGATCCAATCCGGACTGTCCGCTCCCAACATTGACCCAATCCGGACTGTCCACTCCCAACAGATGACCCAATCCGGACTGTCCACTCCCAACAGATGATCCAATCCGGACTGTCCACTCCCAACAGATGACCCAATCCGGACTGTCCACTCCCGACAGATGACCCAATCCGGACTGTCCGCTCCCGACAGATGATCCAATCCGGACTGTCCGCTCCCAACAGATGACCCAATCCGGACTGTCCGCTCCCGACAGATGATCCAATCCGGACTGTCCGCTCCCGACATTGAACCAATCCGGACTGTCCGCTCCCGACAGATGATCCAATCCGGACTGTCCGCTCCCGACATTGACCCAATCCGGACTGTCCGCTCACAACATTGACCCAATCCGGACTGTCCGCTCCCGACATTGACCCAATCCGGACTGTCCGCTCCCAACAGATGATCCAATCCGGACTGTCCTCTCCTGACAGATGATCCAATCCGGATTGTCCGCTCCCGACAGATGATCCAATCCGGACTGTCCGCTCCCGACATTGACCCAATCCGGACTGTCCGCTCCCGACAGATGATCCAATCCGGACTGTCCTCTCCTGACAGATGATCCAATCCGGACTGTCCACTCCCGACAGATGATCCAATCCGGACTGTCCTCTCCTGACAGATGACCCAATCCGAACTGTCCTCTCCCGACAGATGATCCAATCCGGACTGTCCTCTCCTGACAGATGACCCAATCCGGACTGTCCTCTCCCGACAGATGACCCAATCCGGACTGTCCTCTCCCGACAGATGATCCAATCCGGACTGTCCACTCCCGACAGATGATCCAATCCAGACTGTCCGCTCCCGACAGATGACCCAATCCGGACTGTCCTCTCCCGACAGATGATCCAATCCGGACTGTCCACTCCCGACAGATGATCCAATCCGGACTGTCCGCTCCTGACAGATGATCCAATCCGGACTGTCCTCTCCCGACAGATGACCCAATCCGGACTGTCCTCTCCCGACAGATGATCCAATCCGGACTGTCCACTCCCGACAGATGATCCAATCCGGACTGTCCGCTCCCGACAGATGACCCAATCCGGACTGTCCTCTCCCGACAGATGATCCAATCCGGACTGTCCACTCCCGACAGATGATCCAATCCGGACTGTCCACTCCCGACATTGACCCAATCCGGACTGTCCACTCCCGACATTGACCCAATCCGGACTGTCCGCTCCCGACAGATGATCCAATCCGGACTGTCCGCTCCCAACAGATGACCCAATCCGGACTGTCCGCTCCCGACAGATGATCCAATCCGGACTGTCCGCTCCCGACATTGAACCAATCCGGACTGTCCGCTCCCGACAGATGATCCAATCCGGACTGTCCACTCCCGACATTGACCCAATCCGGACTGTCCACTCCCGACATTGACCCAATCCGGACTGTCCGCTCCCGACAGATGATCCAATCCGGACTGTCCGCTCCCAACAGATGACCCAATCCGGACTGTCCGCTCCCGACAGATGATCCAATCCGGACTGTCCGCTCCCGACATTGAACCAATCCGGACTGTCCGCTCCCGACAGATGATCCAATCCGGACTGTCCGCTCCCGACATTGACCCAATCCGGACTGTCCGCTCACAACATTGACCCAATCCGGACTGTCCGCTCCCGACATTGACCCAATCCGGACTGTCCGCTCCCGACAGATGATCCAATCCGGACTGTCCGCTCCCAACAGATGATCCAATCCGGACTGTCCTCTCCTGACAGATGATCCAATCCGGATTGTCCGCTCCCGACAGATGATCCAATCCGGACTGTCCGCTCCCGACATTGACCCAATCCGGACTGTCCGCTCCCGACAGATGATCCAATCCGGACTGTCCTCTCCTGACAGATGATCCAATCCGGACTGTCCACTCCCGACAGATGATCCAATCCGGACTGTCCTCTCCTGACAGATGACCCAATCCGGACTGTCCTCTCCCGACAGATGACCCAATCCGGACTGTCCTCTCCCGACAGATGATCCAATCCGGACTGTCCACTCCCGACAGATGATCCAATCCAGACTGTCCGCTCCCGACAGATGACCCAATCCGGACTGTCCTCTCCCGACAGATGATCCAATCCGGACTGTCCACTCCCGACAGATGATCCAATCCGGACTGTCCGCTCCTGACAGATGATCCAATCCGGACTGTCCTCTCCCGACAGATGACCCAATCCGGACTGTCCTCTCCCGACAGATGATCCAATCCGGACTGTCCACTCCCGACAGATGATCCAATCCGGACTGTCCGCTCCCGACAGATGACCCAATCCGGACTGTCCTCTCCCGACAGATGATCCAATCCGGACTGTCCACTCCCGACAGATGATCCAATCCGGACTGTCCACTCCCGACATTGACCCAATCCGGACTGTCCACTCCCGACATTGACCCAATCCGGACTGTCCGCTCCCGACAGATGACCCAATCCGGACTGTCCGCTCCCGACAGATGATCCAATCCGGACTGTCCACTCCCAACAGATGACCCAATCCGGACTGTCCACTCCCGACAGATGACCCAATCCGGACTGTCCGCTCCCGACAGATGATCCAATCCGAACTGTCCGCTCCCAACAGATGACCCAATCCGGACTGTCCGCTCCCGACAGATGATCCAATCCGGACTGTCCGCTCCCGACATTGAACCAATCCGGACTGTCCGCTCCCGACAGATGATCCAATCCGGACTGTCCGCTCCCGACATTGACCCAATCCGGACTGTCCGCTCACAACATTGACCCAATCCGGACTGTCCGCTCCCGACATTGACCCAATCCGGACTGTCCGCTCCCGACAGATGATCCAATCCGGACTGTCCGCTCCCAACAGATGATCCAATCCGGACTGTCCTCTCCTGACAGATGATCCAATCCGGATTGTCCGCTCCCGACAGATGATCCAATCCGGACTGTCCGCTCCCGACATTGACCCAATCCGGACTGTCCGCTCCCGACAGATGATCCAATCCGGACTGTCCGCTCCCGACATTGACCCAATCCGGACTGTCCGCTCACAACATTGACCCAATCCGGACTGTCCGCTCCCGACATTGACCCAATCCGGACTGTCCGCTCCCGACAGATGATCCAATCCGGACTGTCCGCTCCCGACAGATGATCCAATCCGGACTGTCCGCTCCCGACATTGACCCAATCCGGACTGTCCTCTCCCGACAGATGATCCAATCCGGACTGTCCACTCCCGACAGATGATCCAATCCGGACTGTCCGCTCCCGACAGATGACCCAATCCGGACTGTCCTCTCCCGACAGATGATCCAATCCGGACTGTCCACTCCCGACAGATGATCCAATACGGACTGTCCGCTCCTGACAGATGATCCAATCCGGACTGTCCACTCCCGACATTGAACCAATCCGGACTGTCCGCTCCCGACAGATGACCCAATCCGGACTGTCCGCTCCCGACAGATGATCCAATCCGGACTGTCCGCTCCCGACAGATGATCCAATCCGGACTGTCCGCTCCCGACATTGACCCAATCCGGACTGTCCGCTCCCGACAGATGATCCAATCCGGACTGTCCTCTCCTGACAGATGACCCAATCCGGACTGTCCTCTCCCGACAGATGACCCAATCCGGACTGTCCTCTCCCGACAGATGATCCAATCCGGACTGTCCACTCCCGACAGATGATCCAATCCAGACTGTCCGCTCCCGACAGATGACCCAATCCGGACTGTCCTCTCCCGACAGATGATCCAATCCGGACTGTCCACTCCCGACAGATGATCCAATCCGGACTGTCCGCTCCTGACAGATGATCCAATCCGGACTGTCCTCTCCCGACAGATGACCCAATCCGGACTGTCCTCTCCCGACAGATGATCCAATCCGGACTGTCCACTCCCGACAGATGATCCAATCCGGACTGTCCGCTCCCGACAGATGACCCAATCCGGACTGTCCTCTCCCGACAGATGATCCAATCCGGACTGTCCACTCCCGACATTGACCCAATCCGGACTGTCCACTCCCGACATTGACCCAATCCGGACTGTCCGCTCCCGACAGATGATCCAATCCGGACTGTCCGCTCCCAACAGATGACCCAATCCGGACTGTCCGCTCCCGACAGATGATCCAATCCGGACTGTCCGCTCCCGACATTGAACCAATCCGGACTGTCCGCTCCCGACAGATGATCCAATCCGGACTGTCCACTCCCGACATTGACCCAATCCGGACTGTCCACTCCCGACATTGACCCAATCCGGACTGTCCGCTCCCGACAGATGATCCAATCCGGACTGTCCGCTCCCAACAGATGACCCAATCCGGACTGTCCGCTCCCGACAGATGATCCAATCCGGACTGTCCGCTCCCGACATTGAACCAATCCGGACTGTCCGCTCCCGACAGATGATCCAATCCGGACTGTCCGCTCCCGACATTGACCCAATCCGGACTGTCCGCTCACAACATTGACCCAATCCGGACTGTCCGCTCCCGACATTGACCCAATCCGGACTGTCCGCTCCCGACAGATGATCCAATCCGGACTGTCCGCTCCCAACAGATGATCCAATCCGGACTGTCCTCTCCTGACAGATGATCCAATCCGGATTGTCCGCTCCCGACAGATGATCCAATCCGGACTGTCCGCTCCCGACATTGACCCAATCCGGACTGTCCGCTCCCGACAGATGATCCAATCCGGACTGTCCGCTCCCGACATTGACCCAATCCGGACTGTCCGCTCACAACATTGACCCAATCCGGACTGTCCGCTCCCGACATTGACCCAATCCGGACTGTCCGCTCCCGACAGATGACCCAATCCGGACTGTCCGCTCCCGACAGATGATCCAATCCGGACTGTCCGCTCCCGACAGATGATCCAATCCGGACTGTCCGCTCCCGACATTGACCCAATCCGGACTGTCCTCTCCCGACAGATGATCCAATCCGGACTGTCCACTCCCGACAGATGATCCAATCCGGACTGTCCGCTCCCGACAGATGACCCAATCCGGACTGTCCTCTCCCGACAGATGATCCAATCCGGACTGTCCACTCCCGACAGATGATCCAATACGGACTGTCCGCTCCTGACAGATGATCCAATCCGGACTGTCCACTCCCGACATTGACCCAATCCGGACTGTCCGCTCCCGACAGATGACCCAATCCGGACTGTCCGCTCCCGACAGATGATCCAATCCGGACTGTCCGCTCCCGACAGATGATCCAATCCGGACTGTCCGCTCCCGACATTGACCCAATCCGGACTGTCCGCTCCCGACAGATGATCCAATCCGGACTGTCCTCTCCTGACAGATGACCCAATCCGAACTGTCCTCTCCCGACAGATGATCCAATCCGGACTGTCCTCTCCTGACAGATGACCCAATCCGGACTGTCCTCTCCCGACAGATGACCCAATCCGGACTGTCCTCTCCCGACAGATGATCCAATCCGGACTGTCCACTCCCGACAGATGATCCAATCCAGACTGTCCGCTCCCGACAGATGACCCAATCCGGACTGTCCTCTCCCGACAGATGATCCAATCCGGACTGTCCACTCCCGACAGATGATCCAATCCGGACTGTCCGCTCCTGACAGATGATCCAATCCGGACTGTCCTCTCCCGACAGATGACCCAATCCGGACTGTCCTCTCCCGACAGATGATCCAATCCGGACTGTCCACTCCCGACAGATGATCCAATCCGGACTGTCCGCTCCCGACAGATGACCCAATCCGGACTGTCCTCTCCCGACAGATGATCCAATCCGGACTGTCCACTCCCGACATTGACCCAATCCGGACTGTCCACTCCCGACATTGACCCAATCCGGACTGTCCGCTCCCGACAGATGATCCAATCCGGACTGTCCGCTCCCAACAGATGACCCAATCCGGACTGTCCGCTCCCGACAGATGATCCAATCCGGACTGTCCGCTCCCGACATTGAACCAATCCGGACTGTCCGCTCCCGACAGATGATCCAATCCGGACTGTCCACTCCCGACATTGACCCAATCCGGACTGTCCACTCCCGACATTGACCCAATCCGGACTGTCCGCTCCCGACAGATGATCCAATCCGGACTGTCCGCTCCCAACAGATGACCCAATCCGGACTGTCCGCTCCCGACAGATGATCCAATCCGGACTGTCCGCTCCCGACATTGAACCAATCCGGACTGTCCGCTCCCGACAGATGATCCAATCCGGACTGTCCGCTCCCGACAGATGATCCAATCCGGACTGTCCACTCCCGACAGATGATCCAATCCGGACTGTCCACTCCCGACATTGACCCAATCCGGACTGTCCACTCCCGACATTGACCCAATCCGGACTGTCCACTCCCAACATTGACCCAATCCGGACTGTCCGCTCCCAACAGATGATCCAATCCGGACTGTCCGCTCCCGACAGATGATCCAATCCGGACTGTCCACTCCCAACAGATGATCCAATCCGGACTGACCGCTCCCGACAGATGACCCAATCCGGACTGTCCGCTTCCGACAGATGACCCAATCCGGACTGTCCGCTCCCGACAGATGACCCAATCCGGACTGTCCGCTCCCGACAGATGATCCAATCCGGACTGTCCGCTCCCGACAGATGATCCAATCCGGACTGTCCGCTCCCGACAGATGATCCAATCCGGACTGTCCGCTCCCGACAGATGATCCAATCCGGACTGTCCGCTCCCGACATTGACCCAATCCGGACTGTCCGCTCCCAACATTGACCCAATCCGGACTGTCCGCTCCCGACATTGACCCAATCCGGACTGTCCGCTCCCGACAGATGATCCAATCCGGACTGTCCGCTCCCAACAGATGATCCAATCAGGACTGTCCTCTCCTGACAGATGATCCAATCCGGACTGTCCGCTCCCGACAGATGATCCAATCCGGACTGTCCGCTCCCGACATTGACCCAATCCGGACTGTCCTCTCCCGACAGATGATCCAATCCGGACTGTCCACTCCCGACAGATGATCCAATCCGGACTGTCCTCTCCCGACAGATGATCCAATCCAGACTGTCCACTCCCGACAGATGATCCAATACGGACTGTCCGCTCCTGACAGATGATCCAATCCGGACTGTCCACTCCCGACATTGACCCAATCCGGACTGTCCGCTCCCGACAGATGACCCAATCCGGACTGTCCGCTCCCGACAGATGATCCAATCTGGACTGTCCGCTCCCGACAGATGATCCAATCCGGACTGTCCGCTCCCGACATTGACCCAATCCGGACTGTCCGCTCCCGACAGATGATCCAATCCGGACTGTCCTCTCCTGACAGATGACCCAATCCGAACTGTCCTCTCCCGACAGATGATCCAATCCGGACTGTCCTCTCCTGACAGATGACCCAATCCGGACTGTCCTCTCCCGACAGATGACCCAATCCGGACTGTCCTCTCCCGACAGATGATCCAATCCGGACTGTCCACTCCCGACAGATGATCCAATCCAGACTGTCCGCTCCCGACAGATGACCCAATCCGGACTGTCCTCTCCCGACAGATGATCCAATCCGGACTGTCCACTCCCGACAGATGATCCAATCCGGACTGTCCGCTCCTGACAGATGATCCAATCCGGACTGTCCTCTCCCGACAGATGACCCAATCCGGACTGTCCTCTCCCGACAGATGATCCAATCCGGACTGTCCGCTCCCGACAGATGACCCAATCCGGACTGTCCTCTCCCGACAGATGATCCAATCCGGACCGTCCACTCCCGACAGATGATCCAATCCGGACTGTCCGCTCCCGACATTGACCCAATCCGGACTGTCCACTCCCGACATTGACCCAATCCGGACTGTCCACTCCCAACATTGACCCAATCCGGACTGTCCGCTCCCAACAGATGATCCAATCCGGACTGTCCGCTCCCGACAGATGATCCAATCCGGACTGTCCACTCCCAACAGATGATCCAATCCGGACTGACCGCTCCCGACAGATGACCCAATCCGGACTGTCCGCTCCCGACAGATGACCCAATCCGGACTGTCCGCTCCCGACAGATGACCCAATCCGGACTGTCCGCTCCCGACAGATGATCCAATCCGGACTGTCCGCTCCCGACAGATGATCCAATCCGGACTGTCCGCTCCCGACAGATGATCCAATCCGGACTGTCCGCTCCCGACAGATGATCCAATCCGGACTGTCCGCTCCCGACATTGACCCAATCCGGACTGTCCGCTCCCAACATTGACCCAATCCGGACTGTCCGCTCCCGACATTGACCCAATCCGGACTGTCCGCTCCCGACAGATGATCCAATCCGGACTGTCCGCTCCCAACAGATGATCCAATCAGGACTGTCCTCTCCTGACAGATGATCCAATCCGGACTGTCCGCTCCCGACAGATGATCCAATCCGGACTGTCCTCTCCTGACAGATGATCCAATCCGGACTGTCCACTCCCGACAGATGATCCAATCCGGACTGTCCTCTCCTGACAGATGACCCAATCCGAACTGTCCTCTCCCGACAGATGATCCAATCCGGACTGTCCTCTCCCGACAGATGACCCAATCCGGACTGTCCTCTCCCGACAGATGATCCAATCCGGACTGTCCTCTCCCGACAGATGATCCAATCCGGACTGTCCACTCCCGACAGATGATCCAATCCGGACTGTCCGCTCCTGACAGATGATCCAATCCGGACTGTCCTCTCCCGACAGATGACCCAATCCGGACTGTCCTCTCCCGACAGATGATCCAATCCGGACTGTCCGCTCCCGACAGATGACCCAATCCGGACTGTCCTCTCCCGACAGATGATCCAATCCGGACTGTCCACTCCCGACAGATGATCTAATCCGGACTGTCCACTCCCGACATTGACCCAATCCGGACTGTCCACTCCCGACATTGACCCAATCCGGACTGTCCACTCCCAACATTGACCCAATCCGGACTGTCCGCTCCCAACAGATGATCCAATCCGGACTGTCCGCTCCCGACAGATGATCCAATCCGGACTGTCCACTCCCAACAGATGATCCAATCCGCACTGACCGCTCCCGACAGATGACCCAATCCGGACTGTCCGCTCCCGACAGATGACCCAATCCGGACTGTCCGCTCCCGACAGATGACCCAATCCGGACTGTCCGCTCCCGACAGATGATCCAATCCGGACTGTCCACTCCCGACAGATGATCCAATCCGGACTGTCCTCTCCTGACAGATGACCCAATCCGAACTGTCCTCTCCCGACAGATGATCCAATCCGGACTGTCCTCTCCTGACAGATGACCCAATCCGGACTGTCCTCTCCCGACAGATGACCCAATCCGGACTGTCCTCTCCCGACAGATGATCCAATCCGGACTGTCCACTCCCGACAGATGATCCAATCCAGACAGTCCGCTCCCGACAGATGACCCAATCCGGACTGTCCGCTCCCGACAGATGATCCAATCCGGACTGTCCGCTCCCGACAGATGATCCAATCCGGACTGTCCGCTCCCGACAGATGATCCAATCCGGACTGTCCGCTCCCGACAGATGATCCAATCCGGACTGTCCGCTCCCGACATTGACCCAATCCGGACTGTCCGCTCCCAACATTGACCCAATCCGGACTGTCCGCTCCCGACATTGACCCAATGCGGACTGTCCGCTCCCGACAGATGATCCAATCCGGACTGTCCGCTCCCAACAGATGATCCAATCAGGACTGTCCTCTCCTGACAGATGATCCAATCCGGACTGTCCGCTCCCGACAGATGATCCAATCCGGACTGTCCGCTCCCGACATTGACCCAATCCGGACTGTCCTCTCCCGACAGATGATCCAATCCGGACTGTCCACTCCCGACAGATGATCCAATCCGGACTGTCCGCTCCCGACAGATGACCCAATCCGGACTGTCCTCTCCCGACAGATGATCCAATCCGGACTGTCCACTCCCGACAGATGATCCAATACGGACTGTCCGCTCCTGACAGATGATCCAATCCGGACTGTCCACTCCCGACATTGACCCAATCCGGACTGTCCGCTCCCGACAGATGACCCAATCCGGACTGTCCGCTCCCGACAGATGATCCAATCCGGACTGTCCGCTCCCGACAGATGATCCAATCCGGACTGTCCGCTCCCGACATTGACCCAATCCGGACTGTCCGCTCCCGACAGATGATCCAATCCGGACTGTCCTCTCCTGACAGATGACCCAATCCGAACTGTCCTCTCCCGACAGATGATCCAATCCGGACTGTCCTCTCCTGACAGATGACCCAATCCGGACTGTCCTCTCCCGACAGATGACCCAATCCGGACTGTCCTCTCCCGACAGATGATCCAATCCGGACTGTCCACTCCCGACAGATGATCCAATCCAGACTGTCCGCTCCCGACAGATGACCCAATCCGGACTGTCCTCTCCCGACAGATGATCCAATCCGGACTGTCCACTCCCGACAGATGATCCAATCCGGACTGTCCGCTCCTGACAGATGATCCAATCCGGACTGTCCTCTCCCGACAGATGACCCAATCCGGACTGTCCTCTCCCGACAGATGATCCAATCCGGACTGTCCGCTCCCGACAGATGACCCAATCCGGACTGTCCTCTCCCGACAGATGATCCAATCCGGACTGTCCACTCCCGACATTGACCCAATCCGGACTGTCCACTCCCGACATTGACCCAATCCGGACTGTCCACTCCCAACATTGACCCAATCCGGACTGTCCGCTCCCAACAGATGATCCAATCCGGACTGTCCGCTCCCGACAGATGATCCAATCCGGACTGTCCACTCCCAACAGATGATCCAATCCGGACTGACCGCTCCCGACAGATGACCCAATCCGGACTGTCCGCTCCCGACAGATGACCCAATCCGGACTGTCCGCTCCCGACAGATGACCCAATCCGGACTGTCCGCTCCCGACAGATGATCCAATCCGGACTGTCCGCTCCCGACAGATGATCCAATCCGGACTGTCCGCTCCCGACAGATGATCCAATCCGGACTGTCCGCTCCCGACATTGACCCAATCCGGACTGTCCGCTCCCAACATTGACCCAATCCGGACTGTCCGCTCCCGACATTGACCCAATCCGGACTGTCCGCTCCCGACAGATGATCCAATCCGGACTGTCCGCTCCCAACAGATGATCCAATCAGGACTGTCCTCTCCTGACAGATGATCCAATCCGGACTGTCCGCTCCCGACAGATGATCCAATCCGGACTGTCCGCTCCCGACATTGACCCAATCCGGACTGTCCTCTCCCGACAGATGATCCAATTCGGACTGTCCGCTCCCGACATTGACCCAATCCGGACTGTCCACTCCCGACAGATGATCCAATCCGGACTGTCCGCTCCCGACAGATGATCCAATTCGGACTGTCCACTCCCGACAGATGATCCAATCCAGACTGTCCGCTCCCGACAGATGACCCAATCCGGACTGTCCTCTCCCGACAGATGATCCAATCCGGACTGTCCACTCCCGACAGATGATCCAATACGGACTGTCCGCTCCTGACAGATGATCCAATCCGGACTGTCCACTCCCGACATTGACCCAATCCGGACTGTCCGCTCCCGACAGATGACCCAATCCGGACTGTCCGCTCCCGACAGATGATCCAATCCGGACTGTCCGCTCCCGACAGTTGATCCAATCCGGACTGTCCGCTCCCGACAGATGATCCAATCCGGACTGTCCGCTCCCGACAGATGATCCAATCCGGACTGTCCGCTCCCGACAGATGATCCAATCCGGACTGTCCGCTCCCGACAGATGACCTGATCCGGACTGTACGCCCCCGACAGGGATCAGATCCGGACTGTCCGCTCCCGACAGGGATCAGATCCGGACTGTCCGCTCCCGACAGGGATCAGATCCGGACTGTACCCCCCGACAGGGATCAGATCCGGACTGTCCGCTCCCGACAGGGATCAGATCCGGACTGTACGCCCCCGACAGGGATCAGATCCGCACTGTACGCTCCCGACAGGGATCAGATCCGGACTGTCCGCTCCCGACAGATGACCTGATCCGGACTGTACGCCCCCGACAGGGATCAGATCCGGACTGTACGCTCCCGACAGGGATCAGATCCGGACTGTACGCCCCCGACAGGGATCAGATCCGAACTGTCCGCTCCCGACAGATGACCTGATCCGGACTGTACGCCCCCGACAGGGATCAGATCCGGACTGTCCGTTCCCGACAGGGATCAGATCCGGACTGTACGCCCCCGACAGGGATCAGATCCGGACTGTACGCCCCCGACAGGGATCAGATCCGGACTGTACGCTCCCGACAGGGATCAGATCCGGACTGTACGTCCCCGACAGGGATCAGATCCGGACTGTACCCCCCGACAGGGATCAGATCCGGACTGTACGCCCCGGACAGGGATCAGATCCGGACTGTACCCCCCGACAGGGATCAGATCCGGACTGTCCGCTCCCGACAGGGATCAGATCCGGACTGTCCGCTCCCGACAGGGATCAGATCCGGACTGTCCGCTCCCGACAGGGATCAGATCCGGACTGTACCCCCCGACAGCGATCAGATCCGGACTGTACGCCCCCGACAGGGATCAGATCCGGACTGTACGCTCCAGACAGGGATCAGATCCGGACTGTCCGCTCCCGACAGGGATCAGATCCGGACTGTACGCCCCCGACAGGGATCAGATCCGGACTGTACGCCCCCGACAGGGATCAGATCCGGACTGTACGCTCCCGACAGGGATCAGATCCGGACTGTCCGCTCCCGACAGGGATCAGATCCGGACTGTACCCCCCGACAGCGATCAGATCCGGACTGTACGCCCCCGACAGGGATCAGATCCGGACTGTACGCTCCAGACAGGGATCAGATCCGGACTGTCCGCTCCCGACAGGGATCAGATCCGGACTGGTGCTGGTTTTGTCATGGGAATTTCTGGTTCATTGTAATGTGTTGATCTTCGCAGGAAAAGTTAGAGGAATTCTCTGGTCACATGATCTGTTCTGACCCCTCCCACAGTTGAAGTCGGCGGGGACCGTGTGTCGAAATGCTGCTGGATCATGTGACTTGCCCGAATATTGCACAGGGGCCTCGGCGTACTGTCCCTTTAACGTGTACCGACTGGACGGTTCGAGCTGTGATGACGGCCGTGCGTACTGTTACACTGGGATGTGTCAGACTCACCACCAGCAGTGTGAGCAACTCTGGGGACCAGGTAGGAAACTGCCCAGATTTAAACGGAGTGCGTCCTCACACTGTGCACCAGTGATGGAGCGGCAGAATCACAGAGCTGTGAGAGAGTATTACAGGACTGTATCTCAGAGCTGTGAGAGAGTATTACAGGACTGTATCTCAGAGCTGTGAGAGAGTATTACAGGACTGTATCTCAGAGCTGTGAGAGAGTATTACAGGACTGTATCTCAGTGCTGTGAGAGAGTATTACAGGACTGTATCTCAGAGCTGTGAGAGAGTATTACAGGACTGTATCTCAGTGCTGTGAGAGAGTATTACAGGACTGTATCTCAGAGCTGTGAGAGAGTATTACAGGACTGTATCTCAGAGCTGTGAGAGAGTATTACAGGACTGTATCTCAGAGCTGTGAGAGAGTATTACAGGACTGTATCTCAGAGCTGTGGGAGAGTATTACAGGACTGTATCTCAGAGCTGTGAGAGTATTACAGGACTGTATCTCAGAGCTGTGAGAGAGTATTACAGGACTGTATCTCAGTGCTGTGAGAGAGTATTACAGGACTGTATCTGAGCTGTGAGAGAGTATTACAGGACTGTATCTCAGAGCTGTGAGAGAGAATTACAGGACTGTATCTCAGAGCTGTGAGAGAGTATTACAGGACTGTATCTCAGTGCTGTGAGAGAGTATTACAGGACTGTATCTCAGAACTGTGAGAGAGTATTACAGGACTGTATCTCAGAGCTGTGAGAGAGTATTACAAGACTGTATCTCAGAGCTGTGAGAGAGAATTACAGGACTGTATCTCAGAGCTGTGAGAGAGTATTACAGGACTGTATCTCAGAGCTGTGAGAGAGTATTACAGGACCGTATCTCAGAGCTGTGAGAGAGAATTACAGGACTGTATCTCAGAGCTGTGAGAGAGAATTACAGGACTGTATCTCAGAGCTGTGAGAGAGTATTACAGGACTGTATCTCAGAACTGTGAGAGAGTATTACAAGACTGTATCTCAGAGCTGTGAGAGAGTATTACAGGACCGTATCTCAGAGCTGTGAGAGAGAATTACAGGACTGTATCTCAGAGCTGTGAGAGAGAATTACAGGACTGTATCTCAGAGCTGTGAGAGAGTATTACAGGACTGTATCTCAGAGCTGTGAGAGAGAATTACAGGACTGTATCTGAGCTGTGAGAGAGTATTACAGGACTGTATCTCAGAGCTGTGAGAGAGTATTACAGGACTGTATCTGAGCTGTGAGAGAGTATTACAGGACTGTATCTCAGAGCTGTGAAAGAGTATTACAGGACTGTATCTCAGAGCTGTGAGAGAGTATTACAGGACTGTATCTCAGAGCTGTGAGAGAGTATAACAGGACTGTATCTCAGAGCTGTGAGAGAGTATTACAGGACTGTATCACAGAGCTGTGAGAGAGTATTACAGGACTGTATCTCAGCTGTGGGAGAGAATTACAGGACTGTATCTCAGAGCTGTGAGAGAGTATTACAGGACTGTATCTCAGCTGTGGGAGAGAATTACAGGACTGTATCTCAGTGCTGTGAGAGAGTATTACAGGACTGTATCTCAGAGCTGTGAGAGAGTATTACAGGACTGTATCTCAGAGCTGTGAGAGAGTATTACAGGACTGTATCTCAGAGCTGTGAGAGAGAATTACAGGACTGTATCTCAGAGCTGTGAGAGAGTATTACAGGACCGTATCACAGAGCTGTGAGAGAGTATTACAGGACTGTATCTCAGAGCTGTGAGAGAGTATTACAGGACTGTATCTCAGAGCTGTGAGAGAGTATTACAGGACTGTATCTCAGAGCTGTGAGAGAGTATTACAGGACTGTATCTCAGTGCTGTGAGAGAGTATTACAGGACTGTATCTGAGCTGTGAGAGAGTATTACAGGACTGTATCTCAGAGCTGTGAGAGAGAATTACAGGACTGTATCTCAGTGCTGTGAGAGAGTATTACAGGACTGTATCTCAGAGCTGTGGGAGAGTATTACAGGACTGTATCTCAGAGCTGTGAGAGAGTATTACAGGACTGTATCTCAGTGCTGTGAGAGAGTATTACAGGACTGTATCTGAGCTGTGAGAGAGTATTACAGGACTGTATCTCAGAGCTGTGAGAGAGAATTACAGGACTGTATCTCAGAGCTGTGAGAGAGTATTACAGGACTGTATCTCAGTGCTGTGAGAGAGTATTACAGGACTGTATCTCAGAGCTGTGAGAGAGTATTACAAGACTGTATCTCAGAGCTGTGAGAGAGTATTACAGGACTGTATCTCAGAGCTGTGAGAGAGAATTACAGGACTGTATCTCAGAGCTGTGAGAGAGAATTACATTACTGTATCTCAGAGCTGTGACAGAGTATTACAGGACTGTATCTCAGTGCTGTGAGAGAGTATTACAGGACTGTATCTGAGCTGTGAGAGAGTATTACAGGACTGTATCTCAGAGCTGTGAGAGAGTATTACAGGACTGTATCTCAGAGCTGTGAGAGAGTATTACAGGACTGTATCTCAGTGCTGTGAGAGAGTATTACAGGACTGTATCTCAGAGCTGTGAGAGAGTATTACAGGACTGTATCTCAGAGCTGTGAGAGAGTATTACAGGACTGTATCTCAGAGCTGTGGGAGAATATTACAGTACTGTATCTCAGCTGTGGGAGAGAATTACAGGACTGTATCTGAGCTGTGAGAGAGTATTACAGGACTGTATCTCAGAGCTGTGGGAGACTATTACAGGTTTGTATCTCAGATGTGTGAGAGAGTATTACAGGACTGTATCTCAGTGCTGTGAGAGAGTATTACAGGACTGTATCTGAGCTGTGAGAGAGTATTACAGGACTGTATCTCAGTGCTGTGAGAGAGTATTACAGGACTGTATCTCAGAGCTGTGAGAGAGTATTACAGGACTGTATCTCAGTGCTGTGAGAGAGTATTACAGCACTGTATCTCAGTGCTGTGAGAGAGTATTACAGGACTGTATCTCAGAGCTGTGGGAGACTATTACAGGTTTGTATCTCAGATGTGTGAGAGTATTACAGGACTGTATCTCAGAGCTGTGAGAGAGTATTACAGGACTGTATCTCAGTGCTGTGAGAGAGTATTACAGGACTGTATCTGAGCTGTGAGAGAGTATTACAGGACTGTATCTCAGTGCTGTGAGAGAGTATTACAGGACTGTATCTCAGAGCTGTGAGAGAGTATTACAGGACTGTATCTCAGTGCTGTGAGAGAGTATTACAGGACTGTATCTCCGAGCTGTGAGAGAGTATTACAGGACTGTATCTCAGAGCTGTGAGAGAGTATTACAGGACTATATCTCAGTGCTGTGAGAGAGTATTACAGGACTGTACCTCAGTGCTGTGAGAGAGTATTACAGGACTGTATCTCAGAGCTGTGGGAGAATATTACAGTACTGTATCTCAGCTGTGGGAGAGAATTACAGGACTGTATCTGAGCTGTGAGAGAGTATTACAGGACTGTATCTCAGTGCTGTGAGAGAGTATTACAGGACTGTATCTCAGAGCTGTGAGAGAGTATTACAGGACTGTATCTCAGAGCTGTGAGAGAGTATTACAAGACTGTCTCTCAGTGCTGTGGGAGAGTATTACAGGACTGTACCTCAGAGCTGTGGGAGAGTATTACAGGACTGTAGCTCAGTGCGGTGGGAGAGTATTACAGGACTGTATCTCAGAGCTGTTGGAGAATATTACAGTACTGTATCTCAGCTGTGGGAGAGAATTACAGGACTGTATCTGAGCTGTGAGAGAGTATTACAGGACTGTATCTCAGAGCTGTGGGAGACTATTACAGGTTTGTATCTCAGAGGTGTGAGAGAGTATTACAGGACTGTATCTCAGAGCTGTGAGAGAGTATTACAGGACTGTATCTCAGTGCTGTGAGAGAGTATTACAAGACTGTAGCTCAGTGCTGTGAGAGAGTATTACAGGATTGTATCTCAGAGCCGTGAGAGAGTATTACAGGTCTGTATCTCAGTGCTGTGAGAGTATTACAGGACTGTATCTCAGAGCTGTGAGAGAGTATTACAGGACTGTATCTCAGAGCTGCGGGAGAGCATTGCAGTAATGTTTCTCAGAGCTGTGCGACAATATTGCAGGACTATATCAGAGCTGTGGGACAGTATTACAGGACTGTATCTCAGATCTGTGGGAGAGTACTGCAGGAATGTATCTCAGTGCTGTGGGACAGCATTACAGGACTGTATCTCTGAGCTGTGGGACAGTATTACTGGACTGTATCTCAGAACTGTGGGACAGCATTGCAGTAATGTTTCTCAGTGCTGTGGGACAGTATTACAGGACTCTATCACAGAGCTGCGGGAGAGTATTACAGGACTGTATCTCAGAGCTGTGGGACAATATTACAGGACTGTGTCAGAGCTGTGGGAGAGTACTACAGGAATGTATCTCAGTGCTGTGGGACAGTATTACAGGACTGCATCTCAGAGCTGTGGGACAGTATTACTGGACTGTATCTCAGAACTGTGGGAGAGCATTGCAGTAATGTTTCTCAGTGCTGTGGGACAGTATTACAGGACTGTATCTCAGTCCAGTGGGACAGTAATACAGGACTATCTCACTACTGTGGGAGAGTATTACAGGACTATATCTCTAAGCTGTGGGACAGTATTACAGGAAAGTATCTCAGAGCTGTGGGACAGTATTGCAGGACTGTTATCTCAGTGCTGTGGGAGAGTATTACAGGACTGTACCTCAGAGCTGTGGGAGAGTATTACAGGACTGTATCTCAGAGCTGTGAGAGAGTATTACAGGACTGTATCTCAGAGCTGTGAGAGAGTATTACAGGACTGTATCTCAGAGCTGTGGGACAGTATTACAGGACTGTTATCTCAGTGTTGTGGGACAGTATTACAGGAAAGTATCTCAGAGCTGTGGGACAGTATTGCAGGACTGTTATCTCAGTGCTGTGGGAGAGTATTACAGGACTGTACCTCAGAGCTGTGGGAGAGTATTACAGGACTGTACCTCAGAGCTGTGGGACAGTATTACAGGACTGTTATCTCAGTGTTGTGGGACAGTATTACAGGACTGAATCTCAGTGCTGTGGGAGAGTATTACAGGACTGTACCTCAGAGCTGTGGGAGAGTATTACAGGACTGTAGCTCAGTGCGGTGGGAGAGTATTACAGGACTGTAGCTCAGAGATGTGGGAGAGTATTACAGGACTGTATCTCGGAGCTGTGGGACAGTATTACAGGACTGTATCTCAGTGCTGTGGGACAGTATTGCAGGACTGTATCTCAGTGCTGTGGGACAGTATTGCAGGACTGTATCTCAGTGCTGTGGGACAGTATTACAGGACTGTATCATTTGTGCCCATTTACAGCGAGCTCACTCGTGCCCGTTTTCAGTGAGCTTACTAGTGTCCGTTTACAGTAAGCTCACTAATGCTTGTTTACAGCGCGCTCACTAGTGCTTGTTTACAGTGAGCTCACTAGTGCTTGTTTACAGCGCGCTCACTAGTGCTTGTTTACAGCGCGCTCACTAGTGCTTGTTTACAGTGAGCTCACTAGTGCTTGTTTACAGCGAGCTCACTCGTGCCAATTTTCAGCGAGCTTACTAGTGCCCGTTTACAGTGAGCTCACTAGTGCCCGTTTACAGCGATGTCTCTCATGCCCGTTTACAGCGAGCTCACTAATGCCCGTTTACAGTGAGCTCACTAGTGCCCATTTTCAGTCAGCTCACCAGTGCTCGTTAAAAGCGAATTCGCTGCTGCCCGTTTACAACGAGCTCTCTCGTGCCCGTTTACAGTGAGCTCACCAATGCTTGTTTACAGCGAGCTCACTCGTGCCAATTTTCAGCGAGCTCACTCGTGCCAATTTTCAGCGAGCTCACTAGTGCCCGTTTACAGTAAGCTCACTAGTGCCCGTTTACAGTGAGCTCACTAGTGCCCATTTACAGCGAGCTTACCAGTGCTCATTTACAGTGAGCTCACTAGTGCCCGTTTGCAGTGAGCTCACTAGTGCCCATTTTCAGTCAGCTCACCAGTGCCCGTTAACAACAAATTCACTGGTGCCCATTTACAACGAGCTCTCTCGTGCCCGTTTACAGTGAGCTCACTAGTGCCCATTTTCAGTCAGCTGACTAGTGCCCATTTACAGCGAACGAGCTGGTGCCCATTTACAGCGAGCTCCCTAGTGCCAGTTTACAGTGGGCTCACTAGTGCTCGTTTACAGTTAGCTCACGAGTGCCAGTTTACAACGAGCGAGCTTGTGCCTGTTTACAGCAAGCTCAAGATACCCGTTTGCAGTGACCTCGCTGGTGCCCGTCTGCAGCGAACTTACGAGTGACCATGTACAGCGAGCTCACGAGTGCCCGTCTACAGCGAGCTCACGAGTGCCCGTCTACAGCGAGCTCACGAGTGCCCATTTATAGTGAGCTCACGAGTGCCCGTCTACAGCAAGCTCACCAATGCCCGTTTACAGCGAGCTCACGAGTGATAGAGTCATAGAGTCATACAGCACGGATAGAGGCCCTTCGGCCCATCGTATCCGCGCCGGCCATCAGCCCTGTCTACTCTAATCCCATATTCCAGCATTTGGTCCGTAGCCTTGTATGCTATGGCATTTCAAGTGCTCATCCAAATGCTTCTTGAATGTTGTGAGGGTTCCTGCCTCCACAACCCTTTCAGGCAGTGAGTTCCAGACTCCAACCACCCTCTGGGTGAAAAAGTTCTTTCTCAAATCCCCTCTAAACCTCCCGCCTTTTACCTTGAATCTATGTCCCCTTGTTATAGAACCCTCAACGAAGGGAAAAAGCTCCTTAGTATCCATCCTATCTGTGCCCCTCAAGATCAAGAAGGCCAACGGAATGTTGGCTTTTATTGCTCGGGGGATAGAATATAAAAACAGGGAGGTATTGCTGCAGTTATATAAGGTATTGGTGAGACCGCACCTGGAATACTGCATACAGTTTTGGTCTCCATACTTAAGAAAAGACATACTTGCTCTCGAGGCAGTACAAAGAAGGTTCACTCGGTTAATCCCGGGGATGAGGGGGTGGACATATGAGGAGAGGTTGAGTAGATTGGGACTCTACTCATTGGAGTTCAGAAGATTGAGAGGCGATCTTATTGAAACATATAAGATTATGAAGGGGCTTGATCGGGTGGATGCGGTAAGGATGTTCCCAAGGATGGGTGAAACTAGAACGAGGGGGCATAATCTTAGAATAAGGGGCTGCTCTTTCAAAACTGAGATGAGGAGAAACTTCTTCACTCAGAGGGTAGTCGGTCTGTGGAATTTGCTGCCCCAGGAAGCTGTGGAAGCTACATCATTAAATAAATTTAAAACAGAAATAGACAGTTTCCGAGAAGTAAAGGGAATTTGGGGTTACGGGGAGCGGGCAGGAAATTGGACATGAAGCTGAGTTCGGATCGGTCAATGCCCTGTGGATGGCGGAGAGGGCCCAGGGGCTGAGTGGCCGGGTCCTGCTCCGACTTCTTGTGTTCTTTAGATTTGTGGTTGGGATCAGATCAGCCATGATCTTATTGAATGGCGGAGCAGGCTCGAGGGGCCGATTGGCCTACTCCTGCTCCTATTTCTTATGTTCTTATGTTTATGTCCGTTTACAGTGAGCTCATGAGTGCCCGTTTACAGCGAGCTCATCAGGATCTTTGCAGACCATTTTTGTGTTAATATTTTTCACACTTTAGGAACATAGGAACAGGAGTAGGCCATTCAGCCTCTCAAGCCTGTTCCACCTTTCAATGAGATCATGGCTGATTTGTGATCTAACTCCATATACCTGCCTTTGGCCCATATCCCTTAATACCTTTGATTGCCAAAAAGCTATCTATCTCACATTTAAATTTAGCAATTGAGCTAGTATCAATTGCCGTTTGCGGAAGAGAGTTCCAAACTTCTACCACCCTTTGTGTGTACAAATGTTTTCTAATCTCACTCCTGAAAGGTCTGGCTCTAATTTTTAGACTGTGTCCCCTACTCCTAGAATCCCCAACCAGCGGAAATAGTTTCTCTCGATCCACCCTATCTGTTCCCCTTAATATCTTATAAACTTCAATCAGATCACCCCTTAACCTTCGAAACTCCAGAGAATACAACCCCAATTTGTGTAATTTCTCCTCGTAACTTAACCCTTGAAGTCCGGGTATCATTCTAGTAAACCCACGCTGCACTCCCTCCAAGGCCAATATGTCCTTCCGAAGGTGCGGTGTCCAGAACTGCTCACAGTACTCCAGGTGCGGTCTACCAGGGTTTTGTATAGCTGCAGCATAACTTCTGCCCCCTTGTACTCCAGTCCTCCAGATATAAAGGCCAACATTCCATTAGCCTTATTGATTATTTTCTGCACCTGTTCATGACACTTCAATGATCGATGTACCTGAACCCCTAAGTCCCTTTGGACATCCACTGTTTTTAACTTTTTACCATTTAGAAAGTACCCTGTTCTATCCTTTTTTGATCCAAAGTGGATGACCTCACATTTGTCTACATTGAATTCCATTTGCCACAGTTTTGCCCATTCACCGAATCTATCAATGACGCTTTGTAATTTTATGTTTACACTGTTTACACTGCTGCCTCTCTTTGTGTCATCGGCAAACTTTAGGTGCCAGGCCTGCACCGACAGCCTGTTTTGAAGATGTGAACGCTGCTGGGAATGATTATGGGAACTGCGGGAAGGATAGTGAAGGAACCTTTGTGAAATGTGACAGGAGGTAAGTGTAGGGAGAGGGCCAGAGGAGCATTCACTGGCTGCGATGACTGTTCTTCCTGGTTTCCCTCTAACTAAGCTCATCCCTGATGCTTTCTCTCTAATCTCTGACCACTGCCTTGTATCCCTGACCACCCAAATCCCAGTACCCCCATCAAACCCCACTGCCTTGTATCCCTCACCACCCATATCCCAGTACCCCCATTAAACCCCACTGCCTTGTATCCCTCACCACCCATATCCCAGTACCCCCATCAAACCCCACTGCCTTGTATCCCTCACCACCCATATCCCAGTACCCCTATCAAACCCCACTGCCTTGTATCCCTCACCACCCATATCCCAGTACCCCCATCAAACCCCACTGCCTTGTATCCCTCACCACCCATATCCCAGTACCCCCATCAAACCCCACTGCCTTGTATCCCTCACCACCCATATCCCAGTACCCCCATCAAACCTCACTGCCTTGTATCCCTCACCACCATTATCCCAGTACCCCCATCAAACCCCACTGCATTATATCCCTCACCACCCAAATCCCAGTACCCCCATCAAACCCCACTGCCTTTTTTTTTATTCGTTCATGGGATGTGGGCATCGCTGGCAAGGCCAGTATTTATTGCCCATCTCGAATTGCCCTTGAGAAGGTGGTGGTGAGCTGCCTTCTTGAACTGCTGCAGTCCATGTGGTGAAGGTTCTCCCACAGTGCTGTTAGGAAGGGAGTTCCAGGATTTTGACCCAGCGACGATGAAGGAACGGCGATATATTTCCAAGTCGGGATGGTGTGTGACTTGGAGGGGAACGTGCAGGTGGTGTTGTTCCCATGTGCCTGCTGCCCTTGTCCTTCTAGGTGGTAGAGGTCGCGGGTTTGGGATGTGCTGTTGAAGAAGCCTTGGCGAGTTGCTGCAGTGCATCCTGTGGATGGTACACACTGCAGCCACTGTGCGCCGGTGGTGAAGGGAGTGAATGTTTAGGGTGGTGGATGGGGTGCCAATCAAGCGGGCTGCTTTGTCCTGGATGGTGTCGAGCTTCTTGAGTGTTGTTGGAGCTGCACTCATCCAGGCAAGTGGAGAGTATTCCATCACACTCCTGACTTGTGCCTTGTAGATGGTGGAAAGGCTTTGGGGAGTCAGGAGGTGAGTCACTCGCCTCAGAATACCCAGCCTCTGACCTGCTTTTGTAGCCACAGTATTAATGTGGCTGGTCCAGTTAAGTTTCAGGTCAATGGTGACCCCCAGGATGTTGATGGTGGGGGATTCGGCGATGGTAATGCCGTTGAATGTCAAGGGGAGGTGGTTAGACTCTCTCTTGTTGGAGATGGTCATTGCCTGGCACTTGTCTGGCGCGAATGTTACTTGCCACTTATGAGCCCAAGCCTGGATGTTGTCCAGGTCTTGCTGCATGCAGGCACGGACTGCTTCATTATCTGAGGGGTTGTGAATGGAACTGAACACTGTGCAATCATCAACGAACATCCCCATTTCTGTCCTTATGATGGAGGGAAGGTCATTGATGAAGCAGCTGAAGATGGTTGGGCCTAGGACACTGCCCTGAGGAACTCCTGCAGCAATGTCCTGGGGATGAGATGATTGGCCTCCAACAACCACTACCATCTTCCTTTGTGATAGGTATGACTCCAGCCACTGGAGAGTTTGCCCCTGATTCCCATTGACTTCAATTTTACTCGGGCTCCTTGGTGCCACTCTCGGTCAAATATTGTCTTGATGTCAAGGGCAGTCACTCTCACCTCCCCTCTGGAATTCAGCTCTTTTGTCCATGTTTGGACCAAGGCTGTAATGAGGTCTGGAGCCGAGTGGTCCTGGCGGAACCCAAACTGAGCATCGGTAAGCAGGTTATTGGTGAGTAAGTGCCGCTTGATAGCACTGTCGATGACACCTTCCATCACTTTGCTGATGATTGAGAGTAGACTGATGGGGCGGTAATTGGCCGGATTGGATTTGTCCTGCTTTTTGTGGACAGGACATACCTGGGCAATTTTCCACATTGTCGGGTAGATGCCAGTGTTGTAGTTGTACTGGAACAGCTTGGCTAGAGGCGCAGCTAGTTCTGGAGCACAAGTCTTCAGCACTACAGCCAGGATGTTGTCGGGGCCCATAGCCTTTGCTGTATCCAGTGCACTCAGCCGTTTCTTGATATCACGTTGAGTGAATCGAATCCTTCACCACCCATATCCCAGTACCCCCATCAAACCCTCCTGCGTTCTGCATCCCCCCCCCCCCCCAGAAAAATAGCTTCCCACAGGTCAGATGCAACTTTACTGTCAAATTCCCACTGCCCTCAGAAATCTGTTGATTTTCTCGATCACTCCCTCACTTCCACCTTTGATTCCCTTGTCACTGGAAAAACATTCACCCTGGTTAGACCGCACCTGGAGTACTGTGAGCAGTTCTGGGCACCGCACCTTCGGAAGGACATATTGGCCTTGGAGGGAGTGCAGCGTAGGTTTACTTGAATGATACCCGGACTTCAAGGGTTAAGTTACGAGGAGAGATTACACAAATTGGGGTTGTATTCTCTGCAGTTTCGAAGGTTAAGGGGTGATCTGATCGAAGTTTATAAGATATTAAGGGGAACGGATAGGGTGGATAGAGAGAAACTATTTCCGCTGGTTGGGGATTCTAGGAGTAGGGGGCACAGTCTAAAAATTAGAACCAGACCTTTCAGGAGTGAGATTAGAAAATATTTCTACACACAAAGGGTGGTAGAAGTTTGGAACTCTCTTCCACAAACGGCAATTGATACTAGCTCAATTGCTAAATTTAAATGTGAGATAGATAGCTTTTTGGCAACCAAAGGTATTAAGGGATATGGGCCAAAGGCAGGTATATGGAGTTAGATCACAGATCAGCCATGATCTTATCAAATGGCGGAGCAGGCACGAGGGGCTGAATGGCCTACTCCTGTTCCTATATTCCTATGTTTCCCATCACAGTCCGTCCCCTTGGTACAACTCGCATCTTCACTCCCTTCAGACCAAGGGACACAGAGTTGAGAGTACCTGGTCCTCCATTGCCTGGATGGATCACTTCAAGCACTGTCAGATATCACTCTCATTGAATCATAGAATCTTACAGCATAGAAGGAGGCCATTCAGCTCATCAAGCCTGTGCCAGCTCTTTAATTGAAAGAGCTGTCCAATTTAGTCCCACACCCCAGCTTTTTCCCATATCCCTTTAAATGAGTCCTCTTCAAGTACATGTCCAATTGCCTTTTGAAAGTTCCTGTGGAATCTGCTTCCACCGCCCTTTCAGAAAGTGCGTTCCAGATCTTAACCCTCTGTGTGAAAAGATTTTTCCTCATTTCCCCTCTGGTTCTTTTGCAATTTATATTTAATCTGTGTCCTCTGGTTACCGACCCTCCTGCCAGTGAAACAGTTTCTCCTTATTTACTCTATCAAAACCCTTCATGATTTTGAATACCTCGATTAAATCTCCCCTTAACCTTCTCTGTTCCAAGGAGAACAACCCCAGCTTCTCCAGTCTCTCCACATAACTAAAGTCCCTCATCGCTGGAATCATTCTAGTAAATCTCCTCTGCACCCTCTCTAAGGCCTTCACATCTTTCCTAAAGTGCGGTGCCCAGAACTGAACACAATACTCCAGCTGAGGCCGAACCAGTGATTTGTAAAGGTTTAGAATCATAGAAAATTTACAGCACAGAAGGAGGCCATTCAGCCCATCGTGTCCGCACCGGCTGAGAAACGAGCCACCCAGCCTAATCCCACTTTCCCGCACTTGGTCCGTAGCCCTGCAGGTCACGGCTCTTCAGGTGCACATCCAGGGATTTTTAAATGAGTTGAGGGTTTCTGCCTCTCCCACCCTCTCAGGCAGTGAGTTCCAGACCCCCACCACCCTCTGGGTGAAAAAATCTTTCCTCATTTTCGCTCTAATCCTTCTACCAATCATTTTAAATCTATGCCCCCTGGTTATTGACCTCTCCGCTAAGAATCATAGAAAATAGGAGCAAGATTAGGCCATTCAGCCCTTCGGGCCTGCTCCGCCATTCAAAATGATCATGGCTGATCGTCTAACTCAGTACCCTGTTCCCGCTTTTTCCCCATATCCCTTGATCCCTTCAGCATTAAGAAATATATCTATCTCCTTGAATACATCTAATGACTTGGTTTCCACTGTCTTCCTATCCCTTAGCCAATTACGTACCCAAATTACCACCATCCCTTTAATCCCATGTGCTTCTATTTTCTGAATAAGTCTGTTATGTGGAACTTTATCAAATGCCTTTTGAAAGGCCATATATATAACATCTACTGCACTATTGGTTGTAATGGTTCTGTTGGTGCTATTGGTTCTATTGGTTCTGTTGGTTCTATTGGTTTTATTAGTTTTGTTGGTTCTATTGATTCTATTGGTTCTGTTGGTTCGATTGGTTTTATTAGTTTTGTTGGTTCTATTGATTCTATTGGTTCTGTTGGTTCTATTGGTTTTATTAGTTTTGTTGGTTCTATTGATTCTATTGGTTCTGTTGGTTCGATTGGTTCCAGTGGTTCGATTGGTTCCAATGGTTCTATTGGTTCTAATGTTTCTATTGGTTCCAATGGTTCTATTGGTCCTTTTTGGTTCCAATGATTCTGTTGGATCTTTTGGTTCCAATGGTTCTATTGGTTCCAATGGATCTAATTTTTCTATTGGTTCCAGTGGTTCCATTGGTTCCATTGGTTCCAATGGTTCTATTGATTCTAATGGTTCTATTGTTTCTGTTGGTTCTGATGGTTCTATTGTTTCTATTGGTTCCAGTGGTTCTATTGGTTCCAATGTTTCTATTGGTTCTGTTGGTTCTATTGGTTCTATTGGTTCTGTTCTTCCTATTGGTTCTGATGGCCCTATTGGTTCCATATGTTTCAATGGTTCTATTTGTTCTATTGGTTCCAATGGTTCCATTGTTTCTGTTGGTTCTATTGGATCTGTTGGTCCTTTTGGTTCTGTTGGTTCCAATGGTTCTATTGTTTCCATTGGTTCCAGTGGTTCTATTGGTTCCAATCGTTCTATTGGTTCTGTGGGTTTCAATGGTTCAATTGATTCTGATGGTTCTTTTGGTTCTATTGTTTCCAATGGTTCTGTTGGTCCCACTGTTACTATTGGTCTCAATGGTTCTATTGGTTCCAATGTTTCTGTTGGTTCCAATGTTTCTGTTGGTACCAATCGTTCTATTGGTTCTATTGGTTCTTTTGGTTCCAATGATTCTTTTGGTTCTGTTGGTTCCAATGGTTCTGTTGGTTCTTTTGGTTCCAATGATTCTATTGGTTCTGTTGGTTCCAATGGTTCAATTGGTTCTATTGCTTCCAGTGGTTCTGTTGGTTCCAGTGGTTCTATTGGTTATCTATTGGTTCTACTGGTTCCAATGTTTCTATTGGTTCTGTTGGTTCCATTGGTTCTGTTGATTGTTTTGGTTCTATTGTTTCAACTGGTTCCAATGGTTCTATTGGTTCTATTAGTTCTATTGGTTCTATTGGTTCCAATGGTTCTATTGGTTCTATTGATTCTGATGGTTCTTTTGGTTTTATTATTTCCAATGGTTCTATTGGTTCCAATGTTTCTATTGGTCCCAAAGGTTCTATTGGTTCTGTTGGTTCTATTGGTTCTGTTGGTTCTATTGGTTCTGTTGGTTCTATTGGTTCTGTTGTTCCTATTGTGTCTGTTGGCCCTATTGTTTCCATAGGTTCCAACGGTTCTATTGGTTCTGTTGGTTCCATTGTTTCTGGTGATTCTATTGGTTCAATTGGTTACAATGTTTCTATTGGTTCCAATGGTTGCACTAGTTCTATTGGTCCCAATGGTTCTATTGGTTCCAATGGTTCTATTTGTTCTATTGGTTCCAATGGTTCTGTTGGTTCTATTGGTTCAAATGGTTCTATTAGTTCCAATGGTTCTATTGGTTATCTATTGGTTCTACTGGTTCCAATGTTTCTCTTGGTTCTATTGGTTCCGTTGATTGTTTTGGTTCTATTGGTTCCATTCGTTCTTTTGGTTCTTTTGGTTCCAATGATTCTATTGGTTCTGTTGGTTCCACTGGTTCTATTGGTTCCAATGGTTCTATTGGTTCTGTTGGTTCCAATGATTCTATTGGTTCCACTGGTTCTATTGTTTCCACTGGTTCTATTGTTTCTATTGTTTCCAATGATTCTATTGGTTCCAATGGTTCTATTGGTTCCAATGGTTCTATTGGTTCTATTGTTTCCAATGGTTCTATTGGTTCTATTGTTTCCAATGGTTCTGTTGGTTCTATTGGTTCAAATGGTTCTATTAGTTCCAATGGTTCTATTGGTTATCTATTGGTTCTACTGGTTCCAATGTTTCTCTTGGTTCTATTGGTTCCGTTGATTGTTTTGGTTCTATTGGTTCCATTCGTTCTATTGGTTCTTTTGGTTCCAATGATTCTATTGGTTCTGTTGGTTCCACTGGTTCTATTGGTTCCAATGGTTCTATTGGTTCCAGTGGTTCTATTGGTTCTGTTGGTTCCAATGATTCTGTTGGTTCCACTGGTTCTATTAGTTCCAATGGTTCTATTGGTTATCTATTGGTTCTACTGGTTCCAATGTTTCTCTTGGTTCTATTGGTTCCGTTGATTGTTTTGGTTCTATTGGTTCCATTCGTTCTATTGGTTCTTTTGGTTCCAATGATTCTATTGGTTCTGTTGGTTCCACTGGTTCTATTGGTTCCAATGGTTCTATTGGTTCCACTGGTTCTATTGTTTCTATTGGTTCTATTGGTTCCAATGGTTCTATTGGTTCCAATGATTCTATTGTTTCCACTGATTCTATTGGTTCTATTGGTTCCAATGGTTCTATTAGTTCTATTGGTTCAAATGGTTCTATTAGTTCCAATGGTTCTTTTGGTTATCTATTGGTTCTACTGGTTCCAATGTTTCTCTTGGTTCTATTGGTTCCGTTGATTGTTTTGGTTCTATTGGTTCCATTCGTTCTATTGGTTCTTTTGGTTCCAATGATTCTATTGGTTCTGTTGGTTCCAATGATTCTATTGGTTCCACTGGTTCTATTGTTTCCACTGGTTCTATTGTTTCTATTGGTTCCAATGGTTCTATTGGTTCCAATTGTTCTATTGTTTCCACTGGTTCTATTGGTTCTATTGGTTCCAATGGTTCTATTAGTTCCAATGAATCTATTGGTTATCTATTGGTTCTACTGGTTCCAATGTTTCTCTTGGTTCTATTGGTTCCGTTGATTGTTTTGGTTCTATTGGTTCCATTCGTTCTATTGGTTCTTTTGGTTCCAATGATTCTATTGGTTCTGTTGGTTCCACTGGTTCTATTGGTTCCAATCGCTCTATTGGTTCTCTGGGTTCCAATGGTTCTATTGGTTCTATTGATTCTGATGGTTCTTTTGGTTTTATTATTTCCAATGGTTCTATTGGTTCCAATGTTTCTATTGGTCCCAAAGGTTCTATTGGTTCTGTTGGTTCTATTGGTTCTGTTGTTCCTATTGTGTCTGTTGGCCCTATTGTTTCCATAGGTTCCAACGGTTCTATTGGTTCCATTGGTTCTGTTGGTTCCATTGTTTCTGGTGATTCTATTGGTTCAATTGGTTACAATGTTTCTATTGGTTCCAATGGTTGCACTAGTTCTATTGGTCCCAATGGTTCTATTTGTTCTATTGGTTCCAATGGTTCTGTTGGTTCTATTGGTTCTGTTGATTCTAATGGTTCAGTTGGTTCCAATGGTTCTATTGTTTCCATTGGTTCCAGTGGTTCTATTGGTTCCAATGTTTCTATTGGTTCTGTGGGTTTCAATGGTTCAATTGATTCTGATGGTTCTTTTGGTTCTGTTGTTTCCAATGGTTCTGTTGGTCCCACTGTTACTATTGGTCTCAATGGTTCTATTGGTTCTGTTGGTTCCAATGTTTCTGTTGGTTCCAATCGTTCTATTGGTTCTGTTGGTTCCAATGGTTCTGTTGGTTCTTTTGGTTCCAATGATTCTATTGGTTCTGTTGGTTCCAATGGTTCTGTTGGTTCTTTTGGTTCTATTGCTTCCAGTGGTTCTGTTGGTTCCAGTGGTTCTATTGGTTATCTATTGGTTCTACTGGTTCCAATGTTTCTATTGGTTCTGTTGGTTCCATTGGTTCTATTGTTTCAACTGGTTCCAATGGTTCTATTGGTTCTATTGGTTCCAATGGTTCTATTGGTTCCAGTGGTTCCACTGGTTCTGTTGGTTCTATTGGTTCCAATCGCTCTATTGGTTCTGTGAGTTCCAATTGTTCTATTGGTTCTATTGATTCTGATGGTTCTTTTGGTTTTATTATTTCCAATGGTTCTATTGGTTCCAATGATTCTATTGGTCCCAATAGTTCTATTGGTTCTGTTGGTTCTATTGGTTCTGTTGTTCCTATTGTGTCTGTTGGCCCTATTGTTTCCATAGGTTCCAACGGTTCTATTGGTTCCAATGGTTCTATTGGTTCTATTGGTTCCAATTGTTCCATTGGTTCTGTTGGTTCCATTGTTTCTGGTGATTCTATTGGTTCAATTGGTTACAATGTTTCTATTGGTTCCAATGGTTACACTAGTTCTATTGGTCCCAATGGTTCTATTGGTTCCAATGGTTCTATTTGTTCTATTGGTTCCAATGGTTCTGTTGGTTCTATTGGTTCAAATGGTTCTATTAGTTCCAATGGTTCTATTGGTTATCTATTGGTTCTACTGGTTCCAATGTTTCTGTTGGTTCTATTGGTTCCGTTGATTGTTTTGGTTCTATTGGTTCCATTCGTTCTATTGGTTCTTTTGGTTCCAATGATTCTATTGGTTCTGTTGGTTCCACTGGTTCTATTGGTTCCAATGGTTCTATTGGTTCTGTTGGTTCCAATGATTCTATTGGTTCCACTGGTTCTATTGTTTCCACTGGTTCTGTTGTTTCTATTGGTTCTATTGGTTCCAATGGTTCTATTGTTTCCACTGGTTCTATTGGTTCTATTGGTTCCACTGGTTCTATTGTTTCCACTGGTTCTATTGTTTCTATTGGTTCTATTGGTTCCAATGGTTCTATTGGTTCCAATGGTTCTATTGTTTCCACTGGTTCTATTGGTTCCAATGGTTCTATTGGTTCCAATGGTTCTATTGTTTCCAATGGTTCTATTGTTTCCACTGGTTCTATTGGTTCCAATGGTTCTGTTGTTTCTATTGGTTCTATTGGTTCCAATGGTTCTATTGGTTCCAATGGTTCTATTGTTTCCACTGGTTCTATTGGTTCTATTGGTTCCACTGGTTCTATTGTTTCCACTGGTTCTATTGTTTCTATTGGTTCTATTGGTTCCAATGGTTCTATTGGTTCCAATGGTTCTATTGTTTCCACTGGTTCTATTGGTTCCAATGGTTCTATTGGTTCCAATGGTTCTATTGTTTCCAATGGTTCTATTGTTTCCACTGGTTCTATTGGTTCCAATGGTTCTATTGGTTCCAATGGTTCTATTGTTTCCAATGGTTCTATTGGTTCCAATGGTTCTATTGTTTCCAATGGTTCTATTGGTTCTATTGTTTCCAATGGTTCTGTTGGTTCTATTGGTTCAAATGGTTATTTTGGTTCTATTGGTTCCAATGGTTCTATTAGTTCCAATGGTTCTATTGGTTATCTATTGGTTCTACTGGTTCCAATGTTTCTCTTGGTTCTATTGGTTCCGTTGATTGTTTTGGTTCTATTGGTTCCATTCGTTCTGTTGGTTCTTTTGGTTCCAATGATTCTATTGGTTCTGTTGGTTCCACTGGTTCTATTGGTTCCAGTGGTTCTATTGGTTCTGTTGGTTCCAATGATTCTGTTGGTTCCACTGGTTCTATTGGTTCCAATGGTTCTATTGGTTCTGTTGGTTCCAATGATTCTATTGGTTCCACTGGTTCTATTGGTTCCAATGGTTCTACTGGTTCCAATGTTTCTATTGGTTCTGTTGGTTCTATTGGTTCCGTTGATTGTTTTGGTTCGTTTGGTTCCAATGGTCCAATTGGTTTTCTTGGTTCCAATTTTTCTATTGGTTCCAATGGCTCTATTGGTTCTATTGGTTCCAATGATTCTATTGGTTGTGTTGATTCCAATGGTTCTATTGGTTCCAATCGTTCTATTGGTTCCAATCGTTCTATTGGTTCCAGTGGTTCTGTTGGTTCCAATGTTTCTATTGGTTCCAATGTTTCTATTGGTTCCAATCGTTCTATTGGTTCTGTGGGTTCAATTGGTTCTATTGATTCTGATGGTTCTTTTGGTTCTATTGGTCCCAATGTTTCTATTGGTCCCAATGGTTCTATTGGTTCCTATAGTTCTGTTGGTTCGATTGGTTCTGTTGTTTCCATTGGTTCAATTGGTTAAAACCGTTCTATTGGTTCCAATGGTTCTATTGGTTCCAATGATTCTATTGGTTCGGTTGGTTCTATTGTTTCGATTGGTTCTATTGTTTCCAGTGGTTCTATTGGTTCCAATGCTTCTATTGGTTCCAATAGTTCTATTGGTTCTGTTGGTTCCCATGGTTCTCTTGGTTCTATTGTTTCCAATGGTTCTATTGGTTCCAATGGTTCTATTGGTTCTATTGGTTCCAATGCTTCTATTGGTTGCAATGGTTCTATTGGTTCTATTGGTTCCAATGCTTCTATTGGATCTATTGTTTCCAATGTTTCTATTGGTTCTATTGTTTCCAATGGTTCTATTGGTTCCAATGGTTCTATTGTTTCCAATGGTTCTATTGGTTCCAATGCTTCTATTGGTTCTATTGTTTCCAATGGTTCTATTGGTTCCAATGTTTCTATTGGTTCTATTGGTTCTATTGTTTCCAATGTTTCTATTGGTTCTATTGTTTCCAATGGTTCTATTGGTTCCAATGGTTCTATTGTTTCCAATGGTTCGATTGGTTCCAATGTTTCTATTGGTTCTATTGGTTCCAATGCTTCGATTGGTTCTATTGTTTCCAATGGTTCTATTGGTTCTAATGGTTCTATTGTTTCCAATGTTTCTATTGGTTCTATTGTTTCCAATGGTTCTATTGGTTCTATTGGTTCTATTGCTTCCAATGCTTCTATTGGTTCCAATGGTTCCATTGGTTCTATTGTTTCCAATGCTTCTATTGGTTCCAATCGTTCTATTGGTTCCAATGCTTCTATTGGTTCCAATGTTTCTATTGGTTCTATTGTTTCCAATGTTTCTATTGGTTCTATTGTTTCCAATGGTTCTATTGGTTCCAATGGTTCTATTGTTTCCAATGGTTCTATTTGTTCCAATGGTTCTATTGGTTCCAATGGTTCTATTGGTTCTATTGTTTCCAATGGTTCCATTGGTTCTATTGTTTCCAATGCTTCTATTGGTTCCAATCGTTCTATTGGTTCCAATGGTTCTATTGGTTCTATTGGTTCCAATGCTTCTATTGGTTCCAATGTTTCTATTGGTTCTATTGTTTCCAATGTTTCTATTGGTTCTATTGTTTCCAATGGTTCTATTGGTTCCAATGGTTCTATTGGTTCCACTGGTTCTATTGGTTCCAATGGTTCTACTGGTTCCAATGTTTCTATTGGTTCTGTTGGTTCTATTGGTTCCGTTGATTGTTTTGGTTCGTTTGGTTCCAATGGTCCAATTGGTTTTCTTGGTTCCAATTTTTCTATTGGTTCCAATGGCTCTATTGGTTCTATTGGTTCCAATGATTCTATTGGTTGTGTTGATTCCAATGGTTCTATTGGTTCCAATCGTTCTATTGGTTCCAATCGTTCTATTGGTTCCAGTGGTTCTGTTGGTTCCAATGTTTCTATTGGTTCCAATGTTTCTATTGGTTCCAATCGTTCTATTGGTTCTGTGGGTTCAATTGGTTCTATTGATTCTGATGGTTCTTTTGGTTCTATTGGTCCCAATGTTTCTATTGGTCCCAATGGTTCTATTGGTTCCTATAGTTCTGTTGGTTCGATTGGTTCTGTTGTTTCCATTGGTTCAATTGGATAAAACCGTTCTATTGGTTCCAATGGTTCTATTGGTTCCAATGATTCTATTGGTTCGGTTGGTTCTATTGTTTCGATTGGTTCTATTGTTTCCAGTGGTTCTATTGGTTCCAATGCTTCTATTGGTTCCAATAGTTCTATTGGTTCTGTTGGTTCCCATGGTTCTCTTGGTTCTATTGTTTCCAATGGTTCTATTGGTTCCAATGGTTCTATTGGTTCTATTGGTTCCAATGCTTCTATTGGTTGCAATGGTTCTATTGGTTCTATTGGTTCCAATGCTTCTATTGGATCTATTGTTTCCAATGTTTCTATTGGTTCTATTGTTTCCAATGGTTCTATTGGTTCCAATGGTTCTATTGTTTCCAATGGTTCTATTGGTTCCAATGTTTCTATTGGTTCTATTGGTTCTATTGTTTCCAATGTTTCTATTGGTTCTATTGTTTCCAATGGTTCTATTGGTTCCAATGGTTCTATTGTTTCCAATGGTTCGATTGGTTCCAATGTTTCTATTGGTTCTATTGGTTCCAATGCTTCGATTGGTTCTATTGTTTCCAATGGTTCTATTGGTTCTAATGGTTCTATTGTTTCCAATGTTTCTATTGGTTCTATTGTTTCCAATGGTTCTATTGGTTCTATTGGTTCTATTGCTTCCAATGCTTCTATTGGTTCCAATGGTTCCATTGGTTCTATTGTTTCCAATGCTTCTATTGGTTCCAATCGTTCTATTGGTTCCAATGGTTCTATTGGTTCTATTGGTTCCAATGCTTCTATTGGTTCCAATGTTTCTATTGGTTCTATTGTTTCCAATGTTTCTATTGGTTCTATTGTTTCCAATGGTTCTATTGGTTCCAATGGTTCTATTGTTTCCAATGGTTCTATTTGTTCCAATGGTTCTATTGGTTCCAATGGTTCTATTGGTTCTATTGTTTCCAATGTTTCTATTGGTTCTATTGTTTCCAATGGTTCTATTGGTTCCAATGGTTCTATTGTTTCCAATGGTTCTATTTGTTCCAATGGTTCTATTGGTTCCAATGGTTCTATTGGTTCTATTGTTTCCAATGTTTCTATTGGTTCTATTGGTTCTATTGTTTCCAATGGTTTTATTGGTTCTATTGTTTCCAATGTTTCTATTGGTTCTATTGTTTCCAATGGTTCTATTGGTTCTATTGTTTCCAATGCTTCTATTGGTTCCAATGGTTCTATTGGTTCTATTGTTTCCAATGCTTCTATTGGTTCTATTGTTTCCAATGGTTCTATTCGTTCCAATGCTTCTATTGGTTCTATTGTTTACAATGGTTCTATTGGTTCCAATGTTTCTATTGGTTCTATTGGTTCCAATGCTTCGATTGGTTCTGTTGGTTCTATTGATTCCAATGTATCTATTGGTTCTATTGTTTCCAATGGTTCTATTGGTTCTATTGTTTACAATGGTTCTATTGGTTCCAATGTTTCTATTCGTTCTATTGTTTACAATGGTTCTATTGGTTCTATTGTTTACAATGGTTCTATTGGTTCCAATGTTTCTATTGGTTCTATTGGTTCCAATGCTTCGATTGGTTCTGTTGGTTCTATTGTTTCCAATGTATCTATTGGTTCTATTGTTTCCAATGGTTCTATTGGTTCCAATGGTCCTATTGTTTCCAACGGTTCTATTGGTTCCAATGTTTCTATTGGTTCTATTGGTTCCAATGCTTCTATTGGTTCTATTGTTTCCAATGCTTCTATTGGTTCTATTGTTTCCAATGTTTCTATTGGTTCTATTGTTTCCAATGGTTCTATTTGTTCCAATGGTTCTATTGGTTCCAATGGTTCTATTGTTTCCAATGTTTCTATTGGTTCTATTGTTTCCAATGGTTCTATTGGTTCTATTGTTTCCAATGCTTCTATTGGTTCTATTGGTTCTATTGTTTCCAATGCTTCTATTGGTTCCAATGGTTCTATTGGTTCTATTGTTTCCAATGCTTCTATTGGTTCCAATCGTTCTATTGGTTCCAATGGTTCTATTGGTTCTATTGGTTCCAATGCTTCTATTGGTTCTATTGTTTCCAATGTTTCTATTGGTTCTATTGTTTCCAATGGTTCTATTGGTTCCAATGGTTCTATTGTTTCCAATGGTTCTATTGGTTCCAATGCTTCTATTGGTTCTATTGTTTCCAATGGTTCTATTGGTTCCAATGGTTCTATTGGTTCTATTGGTTCCAATGCATCTATTGGTTCCATTGTTTCCAATGCTTCTATTGGTTCTATTGGTTCTATTGTTTCCAATGTTTCCATTGGTTCTATTGTTTCCAATGGTTCTATTGGTTCTATTGTTTCTATTGGTTCTATTGATTCTGATGGTTCTTTTGGTTTTATTATTTCCAATGGTTCTATTGGTTCCAATGTTTCTATTGGTCCCAAAGGTTCTATTGGTTCTGTTGGTTCTATTGGTTCTGTTGTTCCTATTGTGTCTGTTGGCCCTATTGTTTCCATAGGTTCCAACGGTTCTATTGGTTCCATTGGTTCTGTTGGTTCCATTGTTTCTGGTGATTCTATTGGTTCAATTGGTTACAATGTTTCTATTGGTTCCAATGGTTGCACTAGTTCTATTGGTCCCAATGGTTCTATTTGTTCTATTGGTTCCAATGGTTCTGTTGGTTCTATTGGTTCTGTTGATTCTAATGGTTCAGTTGGTTCCAATGGTTCTATTGTTTCCATTGGTTCCAGTGGTTCTATTGGTTCCAATGTTTCTATTGGTTCTGTGGGTTTCAATGGTTCAATTGATTCTGATGGTTCTTTTGGTTCTGTTGTTTCCAATGGTTCTGTTGGTCCCACTGTTACTATTGGTCTCAATGGTTCTATTGGTTCTGTTGGTTCCAATGTTTCTGTTGGTTCCAATCGTTCTATTGGTTCTGTTGGTTCCAATGGTTCTGTTGGTTCTTTTGGTTCCAATGATTCTATTGGTTCTGTTGGTTCCAATGGTTCTGTTGGTTCTTTTGGTTCTATTGCTTCCAGTGGTTCTGTTGGTTCCAGTGGTTCTATTGATTATCTATTGGTTCTACTGGTTCCAATGTTTCTATTGGTTCTGTTGGTTCCATTGGTTCTATTGTTTCAACTGGTTCCAATGGTTCTATTGGTTCTATTGGTTCCAATGGTTCTATTGGTTCCAGTGGTTCCACTGGTTCTGTTGGTTCTATTGGTTCCAATCGCTCTATTGGTTCTGTGAGTTCCAATTGTTCTATTGGTTCTATTGATTCTGATGGTTCTTTTGGTTTTATTATTTCCAATGGTTCTATTGGTTCCAATGATTCTATTGGTCCCAATAGTTCTATTGGTTCTGTTGGTTCTATTGGTTCTGTTGTTCCTATTGTGTCTGTTGGCCCTATTGTTTCCATAGGTTCCAACGGTTCTATTGGTTCCAATGGTTCTATTGGTTCTATTGGTTCCAATTGTTCCATTGGTTCTGTTGGTTCCATTGTTTCTGGTGATTCTATTGGTTCAATTGGTTACAATGTTTCTATTGGTTCTATTGTTTCCAATGCTTCTATTGGTTCTATTGTTTCCAATGCTTCTATTGGTTCTATTGGTTCCAATGCTTCTATTGGTTCTATTGTTTCCAATGCTTCTATTGGTTCTATTGTTTCCAATGTTTCTATTGGTTCTATTGTTTCCAATGTTTCTATTGGTTCTATTGTTTCCAATGGTTCTATTGGTTCTATTGTTTCCAATGGTTCTATTTGTTCCAATGGTTCTATTGGTTCCAATGGTTCTATTGTTTCCAATGTTTCTATTGGTTCTATTGTTTCCAATGGTTCTATTGGTTCTATTGTTTCCAATGCTTCTATTGGTTCTATTGGTTCTATTGTTTCCAATGCTTCTATTGGTTCCAATGGTTCTATTGGTTCTATTGTTTCCAATGCTTCTATTGGTTCCAATCGTTCTATTGGTTCCAATGGTTCAATTGGTTCTATTGGTTCCAATGCTTCTATTGGTTCTATTGTTTCCAATGTTTCTATTGGTTCTATTGTTTCCAATGGTTCTATTGGTTCCAATGGTTCTATTGTTTCCAATGGTTCTATTGGTTCCAATGCTTCTATTGGTTCTATTGTTTCCAATGGTTCTATTGGTTCCAATGGTTCTATTGGTTCTATTGGTTCCAATGCATCTATTGGTTCCATTGTTTCCAATGCTTCTATTGGTTCTATTGGTTCTATTGTTTCCAATGTTTCCATTGGTTCTATTGTTTCCAATGGTTCTATTGGTTCTATTGTTTCTATTGGTTCTATTGATTCTGATGGTTCTTTTGGTTTTATTATTTCCAACGGTTCTATTGGTTCCAATGTTTCTATTGGTCCCAAAGGTTCTATTGGTTCTGTTGGTTCTATTGGTTCTGTTGTTCCTATTGTGTCTGTTGGCCCTATTGTTTCCATAGGTTCCAACGGTTCTATTGGTTCCAATGGTTCTATTGGTTCTATTGGTTCCAATTGTTCCATTGGTTCTGTTGGTTCCATTGTTTCTGGTGATTCTATTGGTTCAATTGGTTACAATGTTTCTATTGGTTCCAATGGTTACACTTGTTCTATTGGTCCCAATGGTTCTATTGGTTCCAATGGTTCTATTTGTTCTATTGGTTCCAATGGTTCTGTTGGTTCTATTGGTTCAAATGGTTCTATTAGTTCCAATGGTTCTATTGGTTATCTATTGGTTCTACTGGTTCCAATGTTTCTCTTGGTTCTATTGGTTCCGTTGATTGTTTTGGTTCTATTGGTTCCATTCGTTCTATTGGTTCTTTTGGTTCCAATGATTCTATTGGTTCTGTTGGTTCCACTGGTTCTATTGGTTCCAATGGTTCTATTGGTTCTGTTGGTTCCAATGATTCTATTGGTTCCACTGGTTCTATTGTTTCCACTGGTTCTGTTGTTTCTATTGGTTCTATTGGTTCCAATGGTTCTATTGTTTCCACTGGTTCTATTGGTTCTATTGTTTCCACTGGTTCTATTGTTTCTATTGGTTCTATTGGTTCCAATGGTTCTATTGGTTCCAATGGTTCTATTGTTTCCACTGGTTCTATTGGTTCCAATGGTTCTATTGGTTCCAATGGTTCTATTGTTTCCAATGGTTCTATTGTTTCCACTGGTTCTATTCGTTCCAATGGTTCTGTTGTTTCTATTGGTTCTATTGGTTCCAATGGTTCTATTGGTTCCAATGGTTCTATTGTTTCCACTGGTTCTATTGGTTCTATTGGTTCCACTGGTTCTATTGTTTCCACTGGTTCTATTGTTTCTATTGGTTCTATTGGTTCCAATGGTTCTATTGGTTCCAATGGTTCTATTGTTTCCACTGGTTCTATTGGTTCCAATGGTTCTATTGGTTCCAATGGTTCTATTGTTTCCAATGGTTCTATTGGTTCCAATGGTTCTGTTGTTTCTATTGGTTCCAATGGTTCTATTGGTTCCAATGGTTCTATTGTTTCCACTGGTTCTATTGGTTCTATTGGTTCTATTGGTTCCAATGGTTCTATTGGTTCCAATGGTTCTATTGTTTCCAATGGTTCTATTGTTTCCACTGGTTCTATTGGTTCCAATGGTTCTGTTGTTTCTATTGGTTCCAATGGTTCTATTGGTTCCAATGGTTCTATTGTTTCCACTGGTTCTATTGGTTCTATTGGTTCCACTGGTTCTATTGTTTCCACTGGTTCTATTGTTTCTATTGGTTCTATTGGTTCCAATGGTTCTATTGTTTCCAATGGTTCTATTGGTTCTATCGTTTCCAATGGTTCTACTGGTTCCAATGTTTCTATTGGTTCTGTTGGTTCTATTGGTTCCGTTGATTGTTTTGGTTCTTTTGGTTCCAATGGTCCAATTGGTTTTCTTGGTTCCAATTTTTCTATTGGTTCCAATGGCTCTATTGGTTCTATTGGTTCCAATGATTCTATTGGGTCTGTCGGTTCGATTGTTTCTAATGGTACTGTTGGTTCTATTGGTTCCAATTTTTCTATCGGTTCCAATGATTCTATTGGTTCTGTTGATTCCAATCATTCTATTGGTTCCAATCATTCTATTGGTTCCAATGGTTCTGTTGGTTCCAATGGTTCTATTGGTTCCAATATTTCTATTGGTTCCAATCGTTCTATTGGTTCCAATCATTCTACTGGTTCCAATGTTTCTATTGGTTCCAATATTTCTATTGGTTCCAATCGTTCTATTGGTTCCAATCATTCTACTGGTTCCAATGGCTCTATTGGTTCCAATGGCTCTATTGGTTCCAATGGTTCTATTGGGTCCAATGTTTCTATTGGTTCCAATATTTCTATTGGTTCCAATCGTTCTATTGGTTCCAATGGTTCTATTGGTTCCAATGTTTCTATTGGTTCCAATGGTTCTATTGGTTCCAATCGTTCTATTGGTTCCAATCGTTCTATTGGTTCCAATCGTTCTATAGGTTCCAATGGTTCTATTGGTTCCAATGTTTCTATTGGTTCCAATGGTTCTATTGGTTCCAATGGTTCTATTGGTTCCAATGGTTCTATTGGTTCTGTGGGTTCCATTGGTTCTATTGATTCTAATGGTTCTTTTGGTTCTATTGGTTCCAATGTTTCTATTGGTTACTATGGTTCTGTTGGTTCCATTGGTTCTGTTGATTCCATTGGTTCAATTGGTTAAAATCGTTCTATTGGTTCCAATGGTTGCAGTGGTTCTATTGGTTCCAATGGTTCTATTGGTTCCAATGGTTCTATTGTTTCCAATGGTTCTATTGTTTCCAATGGTTCTATTGGTTCCAATGTTTCTATTGATTCCATTGGTTCCAATGCTTCTATTGGTTGTATTGTTTCCAATGCTTCTATTGGTTGTATTGTTTCCAATGCTTCTATTGGTTCTATTGTTTCCAATGTTTCTATTGGTTCTATTGTTTCCAATGTTTCTATTGGTTCTATTGTTTCCAATGGTTCTATTGGTTCCAATGGTTCTATTGGTTCCAATGTTTCTATTGGTTCTATTGTTTCCAATGGTTCTATTGGTTCTATTTATTCTATTGTTTCCAATGTTTCTATTGGTTCTATTGTTTCCAATGGTTCTATTGGTTCCAATGGTTCTATTGGTTCTATTGGTTCCAATGCTTCTATTGGTTCCAATGGTTCTATTGGTTCCAATGGTTCTATTGGTTCTATTGGTTCCAATGCTTCTATTGGTTCCAATGGTTCTATTGGTTCCAATGCTTCTATTGGTTCTATTATTTCCAATGTTTCTATTGGTTCTATTGTTTCCAATGGTTCTATTGGTTCCAATGGTTCTATTGTTTCCAATGGTTCTATTGGTTCCAATGCTTCTATTGGTTCTATTGTTTCCAATGGTTCTATTGGTTCCAATGCTTCTATTGGTTCTATTGGTTCCAATGCTTCTATTGGTTCTATTGTTTCCAATGGTTCTATTGGTTGTATTGTTTCCAATGCTTCTATTGGTTCTATTGTTTCCACTGGTTCTATTGGTTCTATTGTTTCCATTGGTTCTATTGGTTCTATTGTTTCCAATGCTTCTATTGGTTCCAATCGTTCTATTGGTTCTATTGGTTCTATTTGTTCCAATGCTTCTATTGGTTCTATTGGTTCCAATGCTTCTATTGGTTCTATTGGTTCCAATGCTTCTATTGGTTCTATTGTTTCCAATGTTTCTATTGGTTCTATTGTTTCCAATGGTTCTATTGGTTCCAATGGTTTATTGTTTCCAATGCTTCTATTGGTTCCAATCGTTCTATTGGTTCCATTGGTTCCAATGGTTCTATTGGTTCTATTGGTTCCAATGCTTCTATTTGTTCCAATGGTTCTATTGGTTCTATTGTTTCCAATGTTTCTATTTGTTCTATTGTTTCCAATGGTTCTATTGGTTCCAATGCTTCTATTGGTTCTATTGTTTCCAATGCTTCTATTCGTTCTATTGTTTCCAATGTTTCTATTGGTTCTATTGTTTCCAATGTTTCTATTGGTTCCAATGCTTCTCTTTGTTCCAATGGTTCTATTGGTTCTATTGTTTCCAATGTTTCTATTGGTTCTATTGTTTCCAATGGTTCTATTGGTTCTATTGTTTCCAATGTTTCTATTGGTTCTATTGTTTCCAATGGTTCTATTGGTTCCAATGGTTCTATTGGTTCTATTGTTTCCAATGTTTCTATTGGTTCTATTGTTTCCAATGCTTCTATTGGTTCCAATGGTTCTATTGGTTCTATTGTTTCCAATGCTTCTATTGGTTCCAATCGTTCTATTGGTTCCAATGGTTCTATTGGTTCCAATGGTTCTATTGGTTCTATTGTTTCCAATGCTTCTATTGGTTCCAATCGTTCTATTGGTTCCAATGGTTCTATTGGTTCTATTGGTTCCAATGCTTCTATTGGTTCAAATGCTTCTTTTGGTTCTATTGTTTCCAATGTTTCCAATGGTTCTATTGTTTCCAATGGTTCTATTGGCTCCAATGGTTCTATTGTTTCCAATGGTTCTATTGGTTCCAATGCTTCTATTGGTTCTATTGTTTCCAATGGTTCTATTGGTTCCAATGTTTCTATTGGTTCTATTGGTTCCAATGCTTCTATTGGTTCTATTGTTTCCAATGCTTCTATTGGTTCTATTGTTTCCAATGTTTCTATTGGTTCTATTGTTTCCAATGGTTCTATTGGTTCTATTGTTTCCAATGGTTCTATTGTTTCTATTGTTTCCAATGCTTCTATTGGTTCCAATCGTTTTATTGGTTCTATTGGTTCCAATGCTTCTATTGGTTCTATTGGTTCCTATGCTTCTATTGGTTCTATTGGTTCCAATGCTTCTATTGGTTCTATTGTTTCCAATGTTTCTATTGGTTCTATTGATTCCAATGGTTCTATTGGTTCCATTGGTTTTATTGGTTCTATTGTTTCCAATGCTTCTATTGGTTCCAATCGTTCTATTGGTTCTATTGGTTCCAATGGTTCTATTGGTTCTATTGGTTCCAATGCTTCTATTGGTTCCAATGGCTCTATTGGTTCTATTGGTTCTATTGTTTCCAATGTTTCTATTGGTTCTATTGTTTCCAATGGTTCTATTGGTTCCAATGGTTCTATTGGTTCTATTGTTTCCAATGGTTCTATTGGTTCCAATGCTTCTATTGGTTCTATTGTTTCCAATGGTTCTATTGGTTCCAATGGTTCTATTGGTTCTATTGGTTCCAATGCTTCTATTGGTTCTATTGTTTCCAATGGTTCTATTGGTTCCAATGGTTCTATTGGTTCTATTGTTTCCAATGGTTCTATTGGTTCTATTGTTTCCAATGGTTCTGTTGGTTCTATTGTTTCCAATGGTTCTATTGGTTCTATTGTTTCCAATGGTTCTATTGTTTCCAATGGTTCTATTGGTTGCAATGGTTCTATTGGTTCTATTGTTTCCAATGGTTCTATTGGTTCTATTGTTTCCAATGGTTCTATTGGTTCTATTGTTTCCAATGGTTCTATTGGTTCTATTGTTTACAATGGTTCTATTGGTTCCAATGGTTCTATTGGTTCTATTGTTTCCAATGGTTCTATTGGTTCTATTGTTTCCAATGGTTCTATTGGTTCTATTGTTTCCAATGGTTCTATTGGTTCCAATGGTTCTATTGGTTGCAATGGTTCTATTGTTTCCAATGGTTCTATTGTTTCCAATGGTTCTATTGGTTCTATCGTTTCCAATGGTTCTACTGGTTCCAATGTTTCTATTGGTTCTGTTGGTTCTATTGGTTCCATTGATTGTTTTGGTTCTTTTGGTTCCAATGGTCCAATTGGTTTTCTTGGTTCCAATTTTTCTATTGGTTCCAATGGCTCTATTGGTTCTATTGGTTCCAATGATTCTATTGGGTCTGTCGGTTCGATTGTTTCTAATGGTACTGTTGGTTCTATTGGTTCCAATTTTTCTATTGGTTCCAATGATTCTATTGGTTCTGTTGATTCCAATCATTCTATTGGTTCCAATGGTTCTATTGGTTCCAATGGTTCTGTTGGTTCCAATGGCTCTATTGGTTCCAATGGCTCTATTGGTTCCAATGGTTCTATTGGGTCCAATGTTTCTATTGGTTCCAATATTTCTATTGGTTCCAATGGTTCTATTGGTTCCAATGTTTCTATTGGTTCCAATGGTTCTATTGGTTCCAATCGTTCTATTGGTTCCAATCGTTCTATTGGTTCCAATCGTTCTATAGGTTCCAATGGTTCTATTGGTTCCAATGTTTCTATTGGTTCCAATGGTTCTATTGGTTCCAATGGTTCTATTGGTTCCAATGGTTCTATTGGTTCTGTGGGTTCCATTGGTTCTATTGATTCTAATGGTTCTTTTGGTTCTATTGGTTCCAATGTTTCTATTGGTTACTATGGTTCTGTTGGTTCCATTGGTTCTGTTGATTCCATTGGTTCAATTGGTTAAAATCGTTCTATTGGTTCCAATGGTTGCAGTGGTTCTATTGGTTCCAATGGTTCTATTGGTTCCAATGGTTCTATTGTTTCCAATGGTTCTATTGTTTCCAATGGTTCTATTGGTTCCAATGTTTCTATTGATTCCATTGGTTCCAATGCTTCTATTGGTTGTATTGTTTCCAATGCTTCTATTGGTTGTATTGTTTCCAATGCTTCTATTGGTTCTATTGTTTCCAATGTTTCTATTGGTTCTATTGTTTCCAATGTTTCTATTGGTTCTATTGTTTCCAATGGTTCTATTGGTTCCAATGGTTCTATTGGTTCCAATGTTTCTATTGGTTCTATTGTTTCCAATGGTTCTATTGGTTCTATTTATTCTATTGTTTCCAATGTTTCTATTGGTTCTATTGTTTCCAATGGTTCTATTGGTTCCAATGGTTCTATTGGTTCTATTGGTTCCAATGCTTCTATTGGTTCCAATGGTTCTATTGGTTCCAATGGTTCTATTGGTTCTATTGGTTCCAATGCTTCTATTGGTTCCAATGGTTCTATTGGTTCCAATGCTTCTATTGGTTCTATTATTTCCAATGTTTCTATTGGTTCTATTGTTTCCAATGGTTCTATTGGTTCCAATGGTTCTATTGTTTCCAATGGTTCTATTGGTTCCAATGCTTCTATTGGTTCTATTGTTTCCAATGGTTCTATTGGTTCCAATGCTTCTATTGGTTCTATTGGTTCCAATGCTTCTATTGGTTCTATTGTTTCCAATGGTTCTATTGGTTGTATTGTTTCCAATGCTTCTATTGGTTCTATTGTTTCCACTGGTTCTATTGGTTCTATTGTTTCCATTGGTTCTATTGGTTCTATTGTTTCCAATGCTTCTATTGGTTCCAATCGTTCTATTGGTTCTATTGGTTCTATTTGTTCCAATGCTTCTATTGGTTCTATTGGTTCCAATGCTTCTATTGGTTCTATTGGTTCCAATGCTTCTATTGGTTCTATTGTTTCCAATGTTTCTATTGGTTCTATTGTTTCCAATGGTTCTATTGGTTCCAATGGTTTATTGTTTCCAATGCTTCTATTGGTTCCAATCGTTCTATTGGTTCCATTGGTTCCAATGGTTCTATTGGTTCTATTGGTTCCAATGCTTCTATTTGTTCCAATGGTTCTATTGGTTCTATTGTTTCCAATGTTTCTATTTGTTCTATTGTTTCCAATGGTTCTATTGGTTCCAATGGTTCTATTGTTTCCAATGGTTCTATTGGTTCCAATGCTTCTATTGGTTCTATTGTTTCCAATGTTTCTATTGGTTCTATTGTTTCCAATGGTTCTATTGGTTCTATTGTTTCCAATGTTTCTATTGGTTCTATTGTTTCCAATGGTTCTATTGGTTCTATTGTTTCCAATGGTTCTATTGGTTCTATTGGTTCTATTGTTTCCAATGTTTCTATTGGTTCTATTGTTTCCAATGGTTCTATTGGTTCCAATGGTTCTATTGGTTCTATTGTTTCCAATGCTTCTATTGGTTCCAATCGTTCTATTGGTTCCAATGGTTCTATTGGTTCCAATGGTTCTATTGGTTCCAATGGTTCTATTGGTTCTATTGTTTCCAATGCTTCTATTGGTTCCAATCGTTCTATTGGTTCCAATGGTTCTATTGGTTCTATTGGTTCCAATGCTTCTATTGGTTCAAATGCTTCTATTGGTTCTATTGTTTCCAATGTTTCCAATGGTTCTATTGTTTCCAATGGTTCTATTGGTTCCAATGGTTCTATTGTTTCCAATGGTTCTATTGGTTCCAATGCTTCTATTGGTTCTATTGTTTCCAATGGTTCTATTGGTTCCAATGTTTCTATTGGTTCTATTGGTTCCAATGCTTCTATTGGTTCTATTGTTTCCAATGCTTCTATTGGTTCTATTGTTTCCAATGTTTCTATTGGTTCTATTGTTTCCAATGGTTCTATTGGTTCTATTGTTTCCAATGGTTCTATTGTTTCTATTGTTTCCAATGCTTCTATTGGTTCCAATCGTTTTATTGGTTCTATTGGTTCCAATGCTTCTATTGGTTCTATTGGTTCCCATGCTTCTATTGGTTCTATTGGTTCCAATGCTTCTATTGGTTCTATTGTTTCCAATGTTTCTATTGGTTCTATTGATTCCAATGGTTCTATTGGTTCCATTGGTTTTATTGGTTCTATTGTTTCCAATGCTTCTATTGGTTCCAATCGTTCTATTGGTTCTATTGGTTCCAATGGTTCTATTGGTTCTATTGGTTCCAATGCTTCTATTGGTTCCAATGGCTCTATTGGTTCTATTGGTTCTATTGTTTCCAATGTTTCTATTGGTTCTATTGTTTCCAATGGTTCTATTGGTTCCAATGGTTCTATTGGTTCTATTGTTTCCAATGGTTCTATTGGTTCCAATGCTTCTATTGGTTCTATTGTTTCCAATGGTTCTATTGGTTCCAATGGTTCTATTGGTTCTATTGGTTCCAATGCTTCTATTGGTTCTATTGTTTCCAATGGTTCTATTGGTTCCAATGGTTCTATTGGTTCTATTGTTTCCAATGGTTCTATTGGTTCTATTGTTTCCAATGGTTCTGTTGGTTCTATTGTTTCCAATGGTTCTATTGGTTCTATTGTTTCCAATGGTTCTATTGTTTCCAATGGTTCTATTGGTTGCAATGGTTCTATTGGTTCTATTGTTTCCAATGGTTCTATTGGTTCTATTGTTTCCAATGGTTCTATTGGTTCTATTGTTTCCAATGGTTCTATTGGTTCTATTGTTTACAATGGTTCTATTGGTTCTATTGTTTACAATGGTTCTATTGGTTCCAATGGTTCTATTGGTTCTATTGTTTCCAATGGTTCTATTGGTTCTATTGTTTCCAATGGTTCTATTGGTTCTATTGTTTCCAATGGTTCTATTGGTTCCAATGGTTCTATTGGTTGCAATGGTTCTATTGTTTCCAATGGTTCTATTGTTTCCAATGGTTCTATTGGTTCTATCGTTTCCAATGGTTCTACTGGTTCCAATGTTTCTATTGGTTCTGTTGGTTCTATTGGTTCCGTTGATTGTTTTGGTTCTTTTGGTTCCAATGGTCCAATTGGTTTTCTTGGTTCCAATTTTTCTATTGGTTCCAATGGCTCTATTGGTTCTATTGGTTCCAATGATTCTATTGGGTCTGTCGGTTCGATTGTTTCTAATGGTACTGTTGGTTCTATTGGTTCCAATTTTTCTATTGGTTCCAATGATTCTATTGGTTCTGTTGATTCCAATCATTCTATTGGTTCCAATGGTTCTATTGGTTCCAATGGTTCTGTTGGTTCCAATGTTTCTATTGGTTCCAATATTTCTATTGGTTCCAATCGTTCTATTGGTTCCAATCATTCTACTGGTTCCAATGGTTCTATTGGTTCCAATATTTCTATTGGTTCCAATCGTTCTATTGGTTCCAATGTTTCTATTGGTTCCAATATTTCTATTGGTTCCAATGGTTCTATTGGTTCCAATGGTTCTATTGGTTCCAATGTTTGTATTGGTTCCAATATTTCTATTGGTTCCAATGGTTCTATTGGTTCCAATATTTCTATTGGTTCCAATCGTTCTATTGGTTCCAATGTTTCTATTGGTTCCAATGTTTCTATTGGTTCCAATATTTCTATTGGTTCCAATGTTTCTATTGGTTCCAATGTTTCTATTGGTTCCAATGGTTCTATTGGTTCCAGTATTTCTGTTGGTTCCAATCGTTCTATTGGTTCCAATCGTTCTATTGGTTCCAATATTTCTATTGGTTCCAATCGTTCTATAGGTTCCAATGGTTCTATTGGTTCCAATCGTTCTATTGGTTCTGTGGGTTCCATTGGTTCTATTGATTCTGATGGTTGTTTTGGTTCTATTGGTTCCAATGTTTCTATTGGTTACTATGGTTCTGTTGGTTCCATTGGTTCTGTTGATTCCATTGGTTCAATTGGTTAAAATCGTTCTATTGGTTCCAATGGTTGCAGTGGTTCTATTGTTTCCAATGCTTCTATTGGTTCCAATCGTTCTATTGGTTCTATTGGTTCCAATGGTTCTATTGGTTCTATTGGTTCCAATGCTTCTATTGGTTCCAATGGCTCTATTGGTTCTATTGGTTCTATTGTTTCCAATGTTTCTATTGGTTCTATTGGTTCCAATGGTTCTATTGTTTCCAATAGTTCTATTCGTTCCAATGCTTCTATTGGTTCTATTGTTTCCAATGGTTCTATTGGTTCCAATGGTTCTATTGGTTCTATTGGTTCCAATGCTTCTATTGGTTCTATTGTTTCCAATGTTTCTATTGGTTCTATTGTTTCCAATGGTTCTATTGGTTCTATTGTTTCCAATGGTTCTATTGGTTCTATTGTTTCCAATGGTTCTATTGGTTCCAATGGTTCTATTGGTTCTATTGGTTCCAATGCTTTTATTGGTTCTATTGTTCCCAATGCTTCTATTGGTTCTATTGGTTCTATTGTTTCCAATGTTTCTATTGGTTCAATTGTTTCCAGTGGTTCTATTGGTTCTATTGTTTCCAATGGTTCTTTTGGTTCTATTGTTTCCAATGCTTCTATTGGTTCTATTGTTTCCAATGCTTCTATTGGTTCCAATCGTTCTATTGGTTCTATTGGTTCCAATGCTTCTATTGGTTCTATTGGTTCCAATGCTTCTATTGGTTCTATTGTTTCCAATGTTTCTATTGGTTCTATTGTTTCCAATGGTTCTATTGGTTCCAATGGTTCTATTGTTTCCAATGGTTCTATTGGTTCCAATGCTTCTATTGGTTCCAATGCTTCTATTGGTTCTATTGTTTCCAATGGTTCTATTGGTTCCAAAGGTTCTGTTGGTTCCAATGGTTCTATTGGTTCTAATGCTTCTATTGGTTCTATTGTTTCCAATGCTTCTATTGGTTCTATTGTTTCCAATGGTTCTATTGGTTCTATTGTTTCCAATGGTTCTATTGGTTCCAATGGTTCTATTGGTTCTTTTGTTTCCAATGTTTCTATTGGTTCTATTGTTTCCAATGGTTCTATTGTTTCTATTGGTTCCAATGGTTCTATTGGTTCTATTGTTTCCAATGGTTCTATTGGTTCCAACGGTTCTATTGTTTCCAATGTTTCTATTGGTTCTATTGGTTCTATTGTTTCCCATGTTTCTATTGGTTCTATTGGTTCTATTCTTTCCAATGGTTCTATTGTTTCCAATGGTTCTATTGGTTCTATTGTTTACAATGGTTCTATTGTTTCCAATGGTTCTATTGGTTCTATTGTTTCCAATGGTTCTATTGTTTCCAATGGTTCTATTGGTTCTATTGTTTACAATGGTTCTATTGGTTCCAATGGTTCTATTGGTTCTATTGTTTCCAATGGTTCTATTGGTACTATTGTTTCCAAACGTTCTATTGGTTCTATTGTTTCCAATGGTTCTATTGGTTCTATTGTTTCCAATGGTTCTATTGGTTCCAATGGTTCTATTTGTTGCAATGGTTCTATTGTTTCCAATGGTTCTATTGTTTCCAATGGTTCTATTGGTTCTATCGTTTCCAATGGTTCTACTGGTTCCAATGTTTCTATTGGTTCTGTTGGTTCTATTGGTTCCGTTGATTGTTTTGGTTCTTTTGGTTCCAATGGTCCAATTGGTTTTCTTGGTTCCAATTTTTCTATTGGTTCCAATGGCTCTATTGGTTCTATTGGTTCCAATGATTCTATTGGGTCTGTCGGTTCGATTGTTTCTAATGGTACTGTTGGTTCTATTGGTTCCAATTTTTCTATCGGTTCCAATGATTCTATTGGTTCTGTTGATTCCAATCATTCTGTTGGTTCCAATCATTCTATTGGTTCCAATGGTTCTGTTGGTTCCAATGGTTCTATTGGTTCCAATATTTCTATTGGTTCCAATCGTTCTATTGGTTCCAATCATTCTACTGGTTCCAATGTTTCTATTGGTTCCAATATTTCTATTGGTTCCAATCGTTCTATTGGTTCCAATCATTCTACTGGTTCCAATGGCTCTATTGGTTCCAATGTTTCTATTGGTTCCAATGGTTCTATTGGTTCCAATGTTTCTATTGGTTCCAATCGTTCTATTGGTTCCAATCGTTCCATTGGTTCCAATATTTCTATTGGTTCCAATCGTTCTCTAGGTTCCAATGGTTCTATTGGTTCCAATGTTTCTATTGGTTCCAATGGTTCTATTGGTTCCAATGGTTCTATTGGTTCCAATGTTTCTATTGGTTACTATGGTTCTGTTGGTTCCATTGGTTCTGTTGATTCCATTGGTTCAATTGGTTAAAATCGTTCTATTGGTTCCAATGGTTGCAGTGGTTCTATTGGTTCCAATGGTTCTATTGTTTCCAATGGTTCTATTGTTTCCAATGGTTCTATTGGTTCCAATGTTTCTATTGGTTCTATTGGTTCCAATGCTTCTATTGGTTGTATTGTTTCCAATGCTTCTATTGGTTCTATTGTTTCCAATGTTTCTATTGGTTCTATTGTTTCCAATGGTTCTATTGGTTCCAATGGTTCTATTGGTTCCAATGTTTCTATTGGTTCTATTGTTTCCAATGGTTCTATTGGTTCCAATGGTTCTATTGGTTCCAATGGTTCTATTGTTTCCAATAGTTCTATTGGTTCCAATGCTTCTTTTGGTTCTATTGTTTCCAATGGTTCTATTGGTTCCAATGGTTCTATTGGTTCTATTGGTTCCAATGCTTCTATTGGTTCTATTGTTTCCAATGCTTCTATTGGTTCTATTGGTTCTATTGTTTCCAATGTTTCTATTGGTTCTATTGTTTCCAATGGTTCTATTGGTTCTATTGTTTCCAATGGTTCTATTGGTTCTATTGTTTCCAATGGTTCTATTGGTTCCAATGGTTCTATTGGTTCCAATGCTTCTATTGTTTCTATTGTTTCCAATGCTTCTATTGGTTCTATTGGTTCTATTGTTTCCAATGTTTCTATTGGTTCTATTGTTTCCAGTGGTTCTATTGGTTCTATTGTTTCCAGTGGTTCTATTGGTTCTATTGTTTCCAATGGTTCTATTGGTTCCATTGTTTCCAATGCTTCTATTGGTTCCAATCGTTCTATTGGTTCCAATGCTTCTATTGGTTCTATTGGTTCCAATGCTTCTATTGGTTCTATTGGTTCCAATGCTTCTATTGGTTCTATTGTTTCCAATGTTTCTATTGGTTCTATTGTTTCCAATGTTTCTATTGGTTCTATTGTTTCCAATGGTTCTATTGGTTCCAATGGTTCTATTGGTTCTATTGTTTCCAATGTTTCTATTGGTTCTATTGGTTCCAATGCTTCGATTGGTTCTATTGTTTCCAATGGTTCTATTGGTTCTAATGGTTCTATTGTTTCCAATGTTTCTATTGGTTCTATTGTTTCCATTGGTTCTATTGGTTCTATTGCTTCCAATGCTTCTATTGGTTCCAATGGTTCTATTGTTTCCAATGCTTCTATTGGTTCCAATCGTTCTATTGGTTCCAATGGTTCTATTGGTTCTGTTGGTTCCAATGCTTCTATTGGTTCCAATGGTTCTATTGTTTCCAATGGTTCTATTGGTTCTATTGTTTACAATGGTTCTATTGGTTCCAATGGTTCTATGCGTTCTATTGTTTCCAATGGTTCTATTGGTTCTATTGTTTCCAATGGTTCTATTGGTTCTATTGGTTCCAATGCTTCTATTGGTTCTATTGGTTCTATTGTTTCCAATGGTTCTATTGGTTCCAATGGTTCTATGCGTTCTATTGTTTCCAATGTTTCTATTGGTTCTATTGTTTCCAATGGTTCTATTGGTTCCAATGGTTCTATTGTTTCCAATGGTTCTATTGGTTCTATTGTTTCCAATGGTTCTATTGTTTCTATTGTTTCCAATGCTTCTATTGGTTCCAATCGTTTTATTGGTTCTATTGGTTCCAATGCTTCTATTGATTCTATTGGTTCCTATGCTTCTATTGGTTCTATTGGTTCCAATGCTTCTATTGGTTCTATTGTTTCCAATGTTTCTATTGGTTCTATTGGTTCCAATGTTTCTATTGGTTCTATTGTTTCCAATGGTTCTATTGGTTCCAATGGTTCTATTGGTTCCAATGGTTCTATTGTTTCCAATAGTTCTATTGGTTCCAAGACTTCTATTGGTTCCAATGGCTCTATTGGTTCTATTGGTTCCAATGGTTCTATTGGTTCTATTGGTTCCAATGCTTCTATTGGTTCTATTGTTTCCAATGTTTCTATTGGTTCTATTGTTTCCAATGGTTCTATTGTTTCCATTGGTTTTATTGGTTCTATTGTTTCCAATGCTTCTATTGGTTCCAATCGTTCTATTGGTTCTATTGGTTCCAATGGTTCTATTGGTTCTATTGGTTCCAATGCTTCTATTGGTTCCAATGGCTCTATTGGTTCTATTGGTTCTATTGTTTCCAATGTTTCTATTGGTTCTATTGGTTCCAATGGTTCTATTGTTTGCAATAGTTCTATTGGTTCCAATGCTTCTATTGGTTCTATTGTTTCCAATGGTTCTATTGGTTCCAATGGTTCTATTGGTTCTATTGGTTCCAATGCTTCTATTGGTTCTATTGTTTCCAATGTTTCTATTGGTTCTATTGTTTCCAATGGTTCTATTGGTTCTATTGTTTCCAGTGGTTCTATTGGTTCTATTGTTTCCAATGGTTCTTTTGGTTCTATTGTTTCCAATGCTTCTATTGGTTCTATTGTTTCCATTGCTTCTATTGGTTCCAATCGTTCTATTGGTTCTATTGGTTCCAATGCTTCTATTGGTTCTATTGGTTCCAATGCTTCTATTGGTTCTATTGTTTCCAATGTTTCTATTGGTTCTATTGTTTCCAATGGTTCTATTGGTTCCAATGGTTCTATTGTTTCCAATGGTTCTATTGGTTCCAATGCTTCTATTGGTTCCAATGCTTCTATTGGTTCTATTGGTTCCAATGGTTCTATTGGTTCTATTGGTTCCAATGGTTCTATTGGTTCTATTGGTTCCAATGCTTCTATTGGTTCCAATGGCTCTATTGGTTCTATTGGTTCCAATGGTTCTATTGGTTCTATTGGTTCCAAGACTTCTATTGGTTCCAATGGCTCTATTGGTTCTATTGGTTCCAATGGTTCTATTGGTTCTATTGTTTCCAATGCTTCTATTGGTTCCAATCGTTCTATTGGTTCTATTGGTTCCAATGGTTCTATTGGTTCTATTGGTTCCAATGCTTCTATTGGTTCCAATGGCTCTATTGGTTCTATTGGTTCTATTGTTTCCAATGTTTCTATTGGTTCTATTGGTTCCAATGGTTCTATTGTTTCCAATAGTTCTATTGGTTCCAATGCTTCTATTGGTTCTATTGTTTCCAATGGTTCTATTGGTTCTATTGTTTCCAATGTTTCTATTGGTTCTATTGTTTCCAATGGTTCTATTGGTTCTATTGTTTCCAATGGTTCTATTGGTTCTATTGTTTCCAATGGTTCTATTGGTTCCAATGGTTCTATTGGTTCTATTGGTTCCAATGCTTCTATTGGTTCTATTGGTTCTATTGTTTCCAATGTTTCTATTGGTTCTATTGTTTCCAGTGGTTCTATTGGTTCTATTGTTTCCAATGGTTCTTTTGGTTCTATTGTTTCCAATGCTTCTATTGGTTCTATTGTTTCCAATGCTTCTATTGGTTCCAATCGTTCTATTGGTTCTATTGGTTCCAATGCTTCTATTGGTTCTATTGGTTCCAATGCTTCTATTGGTTCTATTGTTTCCAATGTTTCTATTGGTTCTATTGTTTCCAATGGTTCTATTGGTTCCAATGGTTCTATTGTTTCCAATGGTTCTATTGGTTCCAATGCTTCTATTGGTTCCAATGCTTCTATTGGTTCTATTGTTTCCAATGGTTCTATTGGTTCCAAAGGTTCTGTTGGTTCCAATGGTTCTATTGGTTCTAATGCTTCTATTGGTTCTATTGTTTCCAATGCTTCTATTGGTTCTATTGTTTCCAATGGTTCTATTGGTTCTATTGTTTCCAATGCTTCTATTGGTTCTATTGTTTCCAATGGTTCTATTGGTTCTATTGTTTCCAATGGTTCTATTGGTTCCAGTGGTTCTATTGGTTCTTTTGTTTCCAATGTTTCTATTGGTTCTATTGTTTCCAATGGTTCTATTGTTTCTATTGGTTCCAATGGTTCTATTGGTTCTATTGTTTCCAATGGTTCTATTGGTTCCAATGGTTCTATTGTTTCCAATGTTTCTATTGGTTCTATTGTTTCCAATGTTTCTATTGGTTCTATTGGTTCTATTCTTTCCAATGGTTCTATTGTTTCCAATGTTTCTATTGGTTCTATTGTTTCCAATGGTTCTATTGGTTCTATTGGTTCCAATGGTTCTATTGGTTCTATTGGTTCCAATGGTTCTATTGGTTCTATTGTTTCCAAACGTTCTATTGGTTCTATTGTTTCCATTGGTTCTATTGTTTCCAATGGTTCTATTGTTTCCAATGGTTCTATTGGTTCTATCGTTTCCAATGGTTCTACTGGTTCCAATGTTTCTATTGGTTCTGTTGGTTCTATTGGTTCCGTTGATTGTTTTGGTTCTTTTGGTTCCAATGGTCCAATTGGTTTTCTTGCTTCCAATTTTTCTATTGGTTCCAATGGCTCTATTGGTTCTATTGGTTCCAATGATTCTATTGGGTCTGTCGGTTCGATTGTTTCTAATGGTACTGTTGGTTCTATTGGTTCCAATTTTTCTATCGGTTCCAATGATTCTATTGGTTCTGTTGATTCCAATCATTCTATTGGTTCCAATCATTCTATTGGTTCCAATGGTTCTGTTAGTTCCAATGGTTCTGTTGGTTCCAATATTTCTATTGGTTCCAATCGTTCTATTGGTTCCAATCATTCTACTGGTTCCAATGGCTCTATTGGTTCCAATGTTTCTATTGGTTCCAATGGTTCTATTGGTTCCAATGGTTCTATTGGTTCCAATCGTTCTATTGGTTCCAATCGTTCCATTGGTTCCAATATTTCTATTGGTTCCAATCGTTCTATAGGTTCCAATGGTTCTATTGGTTCCAATGTTTCTATTGGTTCCAATGGTTCTATTGGTTCCAATCGTTCTATTGGTTCCAATCGTTCTATTGGTTCTGTGGGTTCCATTGGTTCTATTGATTCTGATGGTTCTTTTGGTTCTATTGGTTCCAATGTTTCTATTGGTTACTATGGTTCTGTTGGTTCCATTGGTTCTGTTGATTCCATTGGTTCAATTGGTTAAAATCGTTCTATTGGTTCCAATGGTTGCAGTGGTTCTATTGGTTCCAATGGTTCTATTGGTTCCAATGGTTCTATTGTTTCCAATGGTTCTATTGTTTCCAATGGTTCTATTGGTTCCAATGTTTCTATTGGTTCTATTGGTTCCAATGCTTCTATTGGTTGTATTGTTTCCAATGCTTCTATTGGTTCTATTGTTTCCAATGTTTCTATTGGTTCTATTGTTTCCAATGGTTCTATTGGTTCCAATGGTTCTATTGGTTCCAATGTTTCTATTGGTTCTATTGTTTCCAATGGTTCTATTGGTTCCAATGGTTCTATTGTTTCCAATAGTTCTATTGGTTCCAATGCTTCTTTTGGTTCTATTGTTTCCAATGGTTCTATTGGTTCCAATGGTTCTATTGGTTCTATTGGTTCCAATGCTTCTATTGGTTCTATTGTTTCCAATGCTTCTATTGGTTCTATTGTTTCCAATGTTTCTATTGGTTCTATTGTTTCCAATGGTTCTATTGGTTCTATTGTTTCCAATGGTTCTATTGGTTCTATTGTTTCCAATGGTTCTATTGGTTCTATTGGTTCTATTGTTTCCAATGTTTCTATTGGTTCTATTGTTTCCAGTGGTTCTATTGGTTCTATTGGTTCTATTGTTTCCAGTGGTTCTATTGGTTCTATTGTTTCCAATGGTTCTATTGGTTCCAATGCTTCTATTGGTTCTATTGTTTCCAATGCTTCTATTGGTTCTATTGGTTCTATTGTTTCCAATGTTTCTATTGGTTCTATCGTTTCCAGTGGTTCTATTGGTTCTGTTGTTTCCAGTGGTTCTATTGGTTCTATTGTTTCCAATGGTTCTATTGGTTCTATTGTTTCCAATGCTTCTATTGGTTCTATTGTTTCCAATGGTTCTATTGGTTCTATTGTTTCCAATGGTTCTATTGGTTCTATTGTTTCCAATGGTTCTATTGGTTCCAATGGTTCTATTGGTTCCAATGCTTCTATTGGTTCTATTGTTTCCAATGCTTCTATTAGTTCTATTGGTTCTATTGTTTCCAATGTTTCTATTGGTTCTATTGTTTCCAGTGGTTCTATTGGTTCTATTGTTTCCAATGGTTCTATTAGTTCTATTGTTTCCAATGCTTCTATTGGTTCCAATCGTTCTATTGGTTCCAATGCTTCTATTGGTTCGATTGGTTCCAATGCTTCTATTGGTTCTATTGGTTCCAATGCTTCTATTGGTTCTATTGTTTCCAATGTTTCTATTGGTTCTATTGTTTCCAATGGTTCTCTTGGTTCCAATGGTTCTATTGGTTCCAATGCTTCTATTGGTTCCAATGCTTCTATTGGTTCTATTGTTTCCAATGGTTCTATTGGTTCCAATGGTTCTATTGGTTCTAATGCTTCTATTGGTTCTATTGTTTCCAATGCTTCTATTGGTTCTATTGTTTCCAATGGTTCTATTGGTTCTATTGGTTCTATTGTTTCCAATGGTTCTATTGTTTCCAATGGTTCTATTGTTTCTATTGGTTCCAATGGTTCTATTGGTTCTATTGTTTCCAATGGTTCTATTGGTTCCAATGGTTCTATTGTTTCCAATGTTTCTATTGGTTCTATTGGTTCTATTGTTTCCAATGTTTCTATTGGTTCTATTGGTTCTATTCTTTCCAATGGTTCTATTGGTTCTATTGTTTCCAATGTTTCTATTGGTTCTATTGTTTCCAATGGTTCTCTTGGTTCTATTGTTTCCAATGGTTCTATTGGTTCTATTGTTTCCAATGGTTCTATTGGTTCCAATGGTTCTATTGGTTCCAATGGTTCTATTGTTTCCAATAGTTCTATTGTTTCCAATGGTTCTATTGGTTCTATCGTTTCCAATGGTTCTACTGGTTCCAATGTTTCTATTGGTTCTGTTGGTTCTATTGGTTCCGTTGATTGTTTTGGTTCTTTTGGTTCCAATGGTCCAATTGGTTTTCTTGGTTCCAATTTTTCTATTGGTTCCAATGGCTCTATTGGTTCTATTGGTTCCAATGATTCTATTGGGTCTGTCGGTTCGATTGTTTCTAATGGTACTGTTGGTTCTATTGGTTCCAATTTTTCTATCGGTTCCAATGATTCTATTGGTTCTGTTGATTCCAATCATTCTATTGGTTCCAATCATTCTATTGGTTCCAATGGTTCTGTTGGTTCCAATGGTTCTATTGGTTCCAATATTTCTATTGGTTCCAATCGTTCTATTGGTTCCAATCATTCTACTGGTTCCAATGTTTCTATTGGTTCCAATCGTTCTATTGGTTCCAATCATTCTACTGGTTCCAATGGCTCTATTGGTTCCAATGGTTCTATTGGGTCCAATGTTTCTATTGGTTCCAATATTTCTATTGGTTCCAATCGTTCTATTGGTTCCAATGGTTCTATTGGTTCCAATGTTTCTATTGGTTCCAGTGGTTCTATTGGTTCCAATCGTTCTATTGGTTCCAATCGTTCTATTGGTTCCAATCGTTCTATTGGTTCCAATCGTTCTACTGGTTCCAATGTTTCTATTGGTTCCAATATTTCTATTGGTTCCAATCGTTCTATTGGTTCCAATCGTTCTATTGGTTCCAATCATTCTACTGGTTCCAATGGTTCTATTGGTTCCAATGGTTCTATTGGTTCCAATCGTTCTATTGGTTCCAATCGTTCTATTGGTTCCAATCGTTCTATAGGTTCCAATGGTTCTATTGGTTCCAATGGTTCTATTGGTTCCAATGTTTCTATTGGTTCCAATGGTTCTATTGGTTCCAATCGTTCTATTGGTTCTGTGGGTTCCATTGGTTCTATTGATTCTAATGGTTCTTTTGGTTCTATTGGTTCCAATGTTTCTATTGGTTACTATGGTTCTGTTGGTTCCATTGGTTCTGTTGATTCCATTGGTTCAATTGGTTAAAATCGTTCTATTGGTTCCAATGGTTGCAGTGGTTCTATTGGTTCCAATGGTTCTATTGGTTCCAATGGTTCTATTGTTTCCAATGGTTCTATTGTTTCCAATGGTTCTATTGGTTCCAATGTTTCTATTGATTGTATTGGTTCCAATGCTTCTATTGGTTGTATTGTTTCCAATGCTTCTATTGGTTGTATTGTTTCCAATGCTTCTATTGGTTCTATTGTTTCCAATGTTTCTATTGGTTCTATTGTTTCCAGTGGTTCTATTGGTTCTATTGTTTCCAATGTTTCTATTGGTTCTATTGTTTCCAATGGTTCTATTGGTTCCAATGGTTCTATTGGTTCCAATGTTTCTATTCGTTCTATTGTTTCAAATGGTTCTATTGGTTCTATTGTTTCCAATGTTTCTATTGGTTCTATTTGTTCTATTGTTTCCAATGGTTCTATTGGTTCTATTGTTTCCAATGTTTCTATTGGTTCTATTGTTTCCAATGGTTCTATTGGTTCTATTTATTCTATTGTTTCCAATGTTTCTATTGGTTCTATTGTTTCCAATGGTTCTATTGGTTCCAATGGTTCTATTGGTTCTATTGGTTCCAATGCTTCTATTGGTTCCAATGGTTCTATTGGTTCCAATGGTTCTATTGGTTCTATTGGTTCCAATGCTTCTATTGGTTCCAATGGTTCTATTGGTTCCAATGCTTCTATTGGTTCTATTATTTCCAATGTTTCTATTGGTTCTATTGTTTCCAATGGTTCTATTGGTTCCAATGGTTCTATTGTTTCCAATGGTTCTATTGGTTCCAATGCTTCTATTGGTTCTATTGTTTCCAATGGTTCTATTGGTTCCAATGCTTCTATTGGTTCTATTGGTTCCAATGCTTCTATTGGTTCTATTGTTTCCAATGGTTCTATTGGTTGTATTGTTTCCAATGCTTCTATTGGTTCTATTGTTTCCAATGGTTCTATTGGTTCTATTGTTTCCATTGGTTCTATTGGTTCTATTGTTTCCAATGCTTCTATTGGTTCCAATCGTTCTATTGGTTCTATTGGTTCTATTTGTTCCAATGCTTCTATTGGTTCTATTGGTTCCAATGCTTCTATTGGTTCTATTGGTTCCAATGCTTCTATTGGTTCTATTGTTTCCAATGTTTCTATTGGTTCTATTGTTTCCAATGGTTCTATTGGTTCCAATGGTTCTATTGTTTCCAATGCTTCTATTGGTTCCAATCGTTCTATTGGTTCCATTGGTTCCAATGGTTCTATTGGTTCTATTGGTTCCAATGCTTCTATTTGTTCCAATGGTTCTATTGGTTCTATTGTTTCCAATGTTTCTATTTGTTCTATTGTTTCCAATGGTTCTATTGGTTCCAATGGTTCTATTGTTTCCAATGGTTCTATTGGTTCCAATGCTTCTATTGGTTCTATTGTTTCCAATGCTTCTATTGGTTCTATTGTTTCCAATGTTTCTATTGGTTCTATTGTTTCCAATGGTTCTATTGGTTCCAATGCTTCTCTTTGTTCCAATGGTTCTATTGGTTCTATTGTTTCCAATGTTTCTATTGGTTCTATTGTTTCCAATGTTTCTATTGGTTCTATTGTTTCCAATGGTTCTATTGGTTCTATTGTTTCCAATGGTTCTATTGGTTCTATTGGTTCTATTGTTTCCAATGTTTCTATTGGTTCTATTGTTTCCAATGGTTCTATTGTTTCCAATGCTTCTATTGGTTCCAATGGTTCTATTGGTTCTATTGTTTCCAATGGTTCTATTGGTTCCAATCGTTCTATTGGTTCCAATGGTTCTTTTGGTTCTATTGGTTCCAATGCTTCTATTGGTTCCAATGCTTCTATTGGTTCTATTGTTTCCAATGTTTCCAATGGTTCTATTGTTTCCAATGGTTCTATTGGTTCCAATGGTTCTATTGTTTCCAATGGTTCTATTGGTTCCAATGCTTCTATTGGTTCTATTGTTTCCAATGGTTCTATTGGTTCCAATGTTTCTATTGGTTCTATTGGTTCCAATGCTTCTATTGGTTCTATTGGTTCCAATGCTTCTATTGGTTCTATTGTTTCCAATGCTTCTATTGGTTCTATTGGTTCTATTGTTTCCAATGTTTCTATTGGTTCTATTGTTTCCAATGGTTCTATTGGTTCTATTGTTTCCAATGGTTCTATTGTTTCTATTGTTTCCAATGCTTCTATTGGTTCCAATCGTTTTATTGGTTCTATTGGTTCCAATGCTTCTATTGGTTCTATTGTTTCCAATGTTTCTATTGGTTCTATTGTTTCCAATGGTTCTATTGTTTCCATTGGTTTTATTGGTTCTATTGTTTCCAATGCTTCTATTGGTTCCAATCGTTCTATTGGTTCTATTGGTTCCAATGGTTCTATTGGTTCTATTGGTTCCAATGCTTCTATTGGTTCCAATGGCTCTATTGGTTCTATTGGTTCTATTGTTTCCAATGTTTCTATTGGTTCTATTGTTTCCAATGGTTCTATTGGTTCCAATGGTTCTATTGGTTCTATTGTTTCCAATGGTTCTATTGGTTCCAATGCTTCTATTGGTTCTATTGTTTCCAATGGTTCTATTGGTTCTATTGTTTCCAATGGTTCTATTGGTTCTATTGTTTCCAATGGTTCTATTGGTTCTATTGTTTCCAATGGTTCTATTGGTTCTATTGTTTCCAATGGTTCTATTGTTTCCAATGGTTCTATTGGTTGCAATGGTTCTATTGGTTCTATTGTTTCCAATGGTTCTATTGTTTCCAATGGTTCTATTGGTTCTATTGTTTCCAGTGGTTCTATTGGTTCTATTGTTTACAATGGTTCTATTGGTTCCAATGGTTCTATTGGTTCTGTTGTTTCCAATGGTTCTATTGGTTCTATTGTTTCCAATGGTTCTATTGGTTCTATTGTTTCCAATGGTTCTATTGGTTCTATTGTTTCCAATGGTTCTATTGGTTCCAATGGTTCTATTGGTTGCAATGGTTCTATTGTTTCCAATGGTTCTATTGTTTCCAATGGTTCTATTGGTTCTATCGTTTCCAATGGTTCTACTGGTTCCAATGTTTCTATGGGTTCTGTTGGTTCTATTGGTTCCGTTGATTGTTTTGGTTCTTTTGGTTCCAATGGTCCAATTGGTTTTCTTGGTTCCAATTTTTCTATTGGTTCCAATGGCTCTATTGGTTCTATTGGTTCCAATGATTCTATTGGGTCTGTCGGTTCGATTGTTTCTAATGGTACTGTTGGTTCTATTGGTTCCAATTTTTCTATTGGTTCCAATGATTCTATTGGTTCTGTTGATTCCAATCATTCTATTGGTTCCAATGGTTCTATTGGTTCCAATGGTTCTGTTGGTTCCAATGTTTCTATTGGTTCCAATATTTCTATTGGTTCCAATCGTTCTATTGGTTCCAATCATTCTACTGGTTCCAATGGTTCTATTGGTTCCAATATTTCTATTGGTTCCAATCGTTCTATTGGTTCCAATGTTTCTATTGGTTCCAATATTTCTATTGGTTCCAATGTTTCTATTGGTTCCAATGTTTCTATTGGTTCCAATATTTCTATTGGTTCCAATGGTTCTATTGGTTCCAATATTTCTATTGGTTCCAATCGTTCTATTGGTTCCAATGTTTCTATTGGTTCCAATGTTTCTATTGGTTCCAATATTTCTATTGGTTCCAATGGTTCTATTGGTTCCAATGTTTCTATTGGTTACAATGGTTCTATTGGTTCCAATATTTCTATTGGTTCCAATCGTTCTATTGGTTCCAATGTTTCTATTGGTTCCAATGTTTCTATTGGTTCCAATATTTCTATTGGTTCCAATGGTTCTATTGGTTCCAATGTTTCTATTGGTTACAATGGTTCTATTGGTTCCAATGGTTCTATTGGTTCCAGTATTTCTGTTGGTTCCAATCGTTCTATTGGTTCCAATCGTTCTATTGGTTCCAATATTTCTATTGGTTCCAATCGTTCTATAGGTTCCAATGGTTCTATTGGTTCCAATCGTTCTATTGGTTCTGTGGGTTCCATTGGTTCTATTGATTCTGATGGTTGTTTTGGTTCTATTGGTTCCAATGTTTCTATTGGTTACTATGGTTCTGTTGGTTCCATTGGTTCTGTTGATTCCATTGGTTCAATTGGTTAAAATCGTTCTATTGGTTCCAATGGTTGCAGTGGTTCTATTGGTTCCAATGGTTCTATTGGTTCCAATGGTTCTGTTGGTTCTATTGGTTCCAATGTTTCTATTGGTTCCTATTGTTCTGTTGGTTCTATTGGTTCTGTTGATTCCATTGGTTCAATTGGTTAAAATCGTTCTATTGGTTCCAATGGTTGCTGTGGTTCTATTGGTTCCAATGGTTCTATTGGTTCTATTGTTTCCAATGCTTCTATTGTTTCCAATGGTTCTATTGGTTCTATTGTTTCCAATGCTTCTATTGGTTCTATTGTTTCCAATGGTTCTATTGGTTCCAATGGTTCTATTGTTTCCAATGGTTCTATTCGTTCCAATGCTTCTATTGGTTCTATTGTTTACAATGGTTCTATTGGTTCCAATGTTTCTATTGGTTCTATTGGTTCCAATGCTTCGATTGGTTCTGTTGGTTCTATTGATTCCAATGTATCTATTGGTTCTATTGTTTACAATGGTTCTATTGGTTCTATTGTTTACAATGGTTCTATTGGTTCCAATGTTTCTATTGGTTCTATTGGTTCCAATGCTTCGATTGGTTCTGTTGGTTCTATTGTTTCCAATGTATCTATTGGTTCTATTGGTTCCAATGCTTCTATTGGTTCGATTGTTTACAATGCTTCTATTGGTTCTATTGTTTCCAATGTTTCTATTGGTTCTATTGTTTCCAATGTTTCTATTGGTTCTATTGTTTCCAATGGTTCTATTGGTTCTATTGTTTCCAATGGTTCTATTTGTTCCAATGGTTCTATTGGTTCCAATTGTTCTATTGTTTCCAATGTTTCTATTGGTTCTATTGTTTCCAATGGTTCTATTGGTTCTATTGTTTCCAATGCTTCTATTGGTTCTATTGGTTCTATTGTTTCCAATGCTTCTATTGGTTCTATTGTTTCCAATGCTTCTATTGGTTCCAATCGTTCTATTGGTTCCAATGGTTCAATTGGTTCTATTGGTTCCAATGCTTCTATTGGTTCTATTGTTTCCAATGTTTCTATTGGTTCTATTGTTTCCAATGGTTCTATTGGTTCCAATGGTTCTATTGTTTCCAATGGTTCTATTGGTTCCAATGCTTCTATTGGTTCTATTGTTTCCAATGGTTCTATTGGTTCCAATGGTTCTATTGGTTCTATTGGTTCCAATGCATCTATTGGTTCCATTGTTTCCAATGCTTCTATTGGTTCTATTGGTTCTATTGTTTCCAATGTTTCCATTGGTTCTATTGTTTCCAATGGTTCTATTGGTTCTATTGTTTCTATTGGTTCTATTGATTCTGATGGTTCTTTTGGTTTTATTATTTCCAATGGTTCTATTGGTTCCAATGTTTCTATTGGTCCCAAAGGTTCTATTGGTTCTGTTGGTTCTATTGGTTCTGTTGTTCCTATTGTGTCTGTTGGCCCTATTGTTTCCATAGGTTCCAACGGTTCTATTGGTTCCAATGGTTCTATTGGTTCTATTGGTTCCAATTGTTCCATTGGTTCTGTTGGTTCCATTGTTTCTGGTGATTCTATTGGTTCAATTGGTTACAATGTTTCTATTGGTTCCAATGGTTACACTTGTTCTATTGGTCCCAATGGTTCTATTGGTTCCAATGGTTCTATTTGTTCTATTGGTTCCAATGGTTCTGTTGGTTCTATTGGTTCAAATGGTTGTATTAGTTCCAATGGTTCTATTGGTTATCTATTGGTTCTACTGGTTCCAATGTTTCTCTTGGTTCTATTGGTTCCGTTGATTGTTTTGGTTCTATTGGTTCCATTCGTTCTATTGGTTCTTTTGGTTCCAATGATTCTATTGGTTCTGTTGGTTCCACTGGTTCTATTGGTTCCAATGGTTCTATTGGTTCTGTTGGTTCCAATGATTCTATTGGTTCCACTGGTTCTATTGTTTCCACTGGTTCTATTGTTTCTATTGGTTCTATTGGTTCCAATGGTTCTATTGTTTCCAGTGGTTCTATTGGTTCTATTGGTTCCACTGGTTCTATTGTTTCCACTGGTTCTATTGTTTCTATTGGTTCTATTGGTTCCAATGGTTCTATTGTTTCCACTGGTTCTATTGGTTCCAATGGTTCTATTGGTTCCAATGGTTCTATTGTTTCCAATGGTTCTATTGGTTCTATTGGTTCCAATGCTTCTATGGGTTCTATTGGTCCCAATGCTTCTATTGGTTCCAATCGTTTTATTGGTTCTATTGGTTCCAATGCTTCTATTGATTCTATTGGTTCCTATGCTTCTATTGGTTCTATTGGTTCCAATGCTTCTATTGGTTCTATTGTTTCCAATGTTTCTATTGGTTCTATTGTTTCCAATGGTTCTATTGGTTCCAATGGTTCTATTGGTTCCAATGGTTCTATTGGTTCTATTGGTTCCAATGCTTCTATTGGTTCCAATGGCTCTATTGGTTCTATTGGTTCCAATGGTTCTATTGGTTCTACTGGTTCCAAGACTTCTATTGGTTCCAATGGCTCTATTGGTTCTATTGGTTCCAATGGTTCTATTGGTTCTATTGGTTCCAATGCTTCTATTGGTTCTATTGTTTCCAATGTTTCTATTGGTTCTATTGTTTCCAATGGTTCTATTGTTTCCATTGGTTTTATTGGTTCTATTGTTTCCAATGCTTCTATGGGTTCCAATCGTTCTATTGGTTCTATTGGTTCCAATGCTTCTATTGGTTCCAATCGTTTTATTGGTTCTATTGGTTCCAATGCTTCTATTGATTCTATTGGTTCCTATGCTTCTATTGGTTCTATTGGTTCCAATGCTTCTATTGGTTCTATTGTTTCCAATGTTTCTATTGGTTCTATTGTTTCCAATGGTTCTATTGGTTCCAATGGTTCTATTGGTTCCAATGGTTCTATTGGTTCTATTGGTTCCAATGCTTCTATTGGTTCCAATGGCTCTATTGGTTCTATTGGTTCCAATGGTTCTATTGGTTCTATTGGTTCCAATGCTTCTATTGGTTCTATTGTTTCCAATGTTTCTATTGGTTCTATTGTTTCCAATGGTTCTATTGTTTCCATTGGTTTTATTGGTTCTATTGTTTCCAATGCTTCTATTGGTTCCAATCGTTCTATTGGTTCTATTGGTTCCAATGGTTCTATTGGTTCTATTGGTTCCAATGCTTCTATTGGTTCCAATGGCTCTATTGGTTCTATTGGTTCTATTGTTTCCAATGTTTCTATTGGTTCTATTGGTTCCAATGGTTCTATTGTTTCCAATAGTTCTATTGGTTCCAATGCTTCTATTGGTTCTATTGTTTCCAATGGTTCTATTGGTTCCAATGGTTCTATTGGTTCTATTGGTTCCAATGCTTCTATTGGTTCTATTGTTTCCAATGTTTCTATTGGTTCTATTGTTTCCAATGGTTCTATTGGTTCTATTGTTTCCAATGGTTCTATTGGTTCTATTGTTTACAATGGTTCTATTGGTTCCAATGGTTCTATTGGTTCTATTGGTTCCAATGCTTTTATTGGTTCTATTGTTTCCAATGCTTCTATTGGTTCTATTGGTTCTATTGTTTCCAATGTTTCTATTGGTTCTATTGTTTCCAGTGGTTCTATTGGTTCTATTGTTTCCAATGGTTCTTTTGGTTCTATTGTTTCCAATGCTTCTATTGGTTCTATTGTTTCCAATGCTTCTATTGGTTCCAATCGTTCTATTGGTTCTATTGGTTCCAATGCTTCTATTGGTTCTATTGGTTCCAATGCTTCTATTGGTTCTATTGTTTCCAATGTTTCTATTGGTTCTATTGTTTCCAATGGTTCTATTGGTTCCAATGGTTCTATTGTTTCCAATGGTTCTATTGGTTCCAATGCTTCTATTGGTTCCAATGCTTCTCTTGGTTCTATTGGTTCCAATGGTTCTATTGGTTCTATTGGTTCCAATGGTTCTATTGGTTCTATTGGTTCCAATGCTTCTATTGGTTCCAATGGCTCTATTGGTTCTATTGGTTCCAATGGTTCTATTGGTTCTATTGGTTCCAAGACTTCTATTGGTTCCAATGGCTCTATTGGTTCTATTGTTTCCAATGCTTCTATTGGTTCTATTGTTTCCAATGCTTCTGTTGGTTCCAATCGTTCTATTGGTTCTATTGGTTCCAATGCTTCTATTGGTTCTATTGGTTCCAATGGTTCTATTGGTTCTATTGGTTCCAATGCTTCTATTGGTTCCAATGGCTCTATTGGTTCTATTGGTTCTATTGTTTCCAATGTTTCTATTGGTTCTATTGGTTCCAATGCTTCGATTGGTTCTATTGTTTCCAATGGTTCTATTGGTTCTAATGGTTCTATTGTTTCCAATGTTTCTATTGGTTCTATTGTTTCCATTGGTTCTATTGGTTCTATTGCTTCCAATGCTTCTATTGGTTCCAATGGTTCTATTGTTTCCAATGCTTCTATTGGTTCCAATCGTTCTATTGGTTCCAATGGTTCTATTGGTTCTGTTGGTTCCAATGCTTCTATTGGTTCCAATGGTTCTATTGTTTCCAATGGTTCTATTGGTTCTATTGTTTACAATGGTTCTATTGGTTCCAATGGTTCTATGCGTTCTATTGTTTCCAATGGTTCTATTGGTTCTATTGTTTCCAATGGTTCTATTGGTTCTATTGGTTCCAATGCTTCTATTGGTTCTATTGGTTCTATTGTTTCCAATGGTTCTATTGGTTCCAATGGTTCTATTGTTTCCAATGGTTCTATTGGTTCTATTGTTTCCAATGGTTCTATTGTTTCTATTGTTTCCAATGCTTCTATTGGTTCCAATCGTTTTATTGGTTCTATTGGTTCCAATGCTTCTATTGATTCTATTGGTTCCTATGCTTCTATTGGTTCTATTGGTTCCAATGCTTCTATTGGTTCTATTGTTTCCAATGTTTCTATTGGTTCTATTGTTTCCAATGGTTCTATTGGTTCCAATGGTTCTATTGGTTCCAATGGTTCTATTGGTTCTATTGGTTCCAATGCTTCTATTGGTTCCAATGGCTCTATTGGTTCTATTGGTTCCAATGGTTCTATTGGTTCTACTGGTTCCAAGACTTCTATTGGTTCCAATGGCTCTATTGGTTCTATTGGTTCCAATGGTTCTATTGGTTCTATTGGTTCCAATGCTTCTATTGGTTCTATTGTTTCCAATGGTTCTATTGGTTCCAATGGTTCTATTGGTTCTATTGGTTCCAATGCTTCTATTGGTTCTATTGTTTCCAATGTTTCTATTGGTTCTATTGTTTCCAATGGTTCTATTGTTTCCAATGGTTCTATTGGTTCTATTGTTTACAATGGTTCTATTGGTTCCAATGGTTCTATTGGTTCTATTGGTTCCAATGCTTTTATTGGTTCTATTGTTTCCAATGCTTCTATTGGTTCTATTGGTTCTATTGTTTCCAATGTTTCTATTGGTTCTATTGTTTCCAGTGGTTCTATTGGTTCTATTGTTTCCAATGGTTCTTTTGGTTCTATTGTTTCCAATGCTTCTATTGGTTCTATTGTTTCCAATGCTTCTATTGGTTCCAATCGTTCTATTGGTTCTATTGGTTCCAATGCTTCTATTGGTTCTATTGGTTCCAATGCTTCTATTGGTTCTATTGTTTCCAATGTTTCTATTGGTTCTATTGTTTCCAATGGTTCTATTGGTTCCAATGGTTCTATTGTTTCCAATGGTTCTATTGGTTCCAATGCTTCTATTGGTTCCAATGCTTCTCTTGGTTCTATTGGTTCCAATGGTTCTATTGGTTCTATTGGTTCCAATGGTTCTATTGGTTCTATTGGTTCCAAGACTTCTATTGGTTCCAATGGCTCTATTGGTTCTATTGTTTCCAATGCTTCTATTGGTTCTATTGTTTCCAATGCTTCTGTTGGTTCCAATCGTTCTATTGGTTCTATTGGTTCCAATGCTTCTATTGGTTCTATTGGTTCCAATGGTTCTATTGGTTCTATTGGTTCCAATGCTTCTATTGGTTCCAATGGCTCTATTGGTTCTATTGGTTCTATTGTTTCCAATGTTTCTATTGGTTCTATTGGTTCCAATGGTTCTATTGTTTCCAATAGTTCTATTGGTTCCAATGCTTCTATTGGTTCTATTGTTTCCAATGGTTCTATTGGTTCTATTGTTTCCAATGTTTCTATTGGTTCTATTGTTTCCAATGGTTCTATTGGTTCCATTGTTTCCAATGGTTCTATTGGTTCTATTGTTTCCAATGGTTCTATTGGTTCCAATGGTTCTATTGGTTCTATTGGTTCCAATGCTTCTATTGGTTCTATTGGTTCTATTGTTTCCAATGTTTCTATTGGTTCTATTGTTTCCAGTGGTTCTATTGGTTCTATTGTTTCCAATGGTTCTTTTGGTTCTATTGTTTCCAATGCTTCTATTGGTTCTATTGTTTCCAATGCTTCTGTTGGTTCCAATCGTTCTATTGGTTCTATTGGTTCCAATGCTTCTATTGGTTCTATTGGTTCCAATGCTTCTATTGGTTCTATTGGTTCCAATGCTTCTATTGGTTCTATTGTTTCCAATGTTTCTATTGGTTCTATTGTTTCCAATGGTTCTATTGGTTCCAATGGTTCTATTGTTTCCAATGGTTCTATTGGTTCCAATGCTTCTATTGGTTCCAATGCTTCTATTGGTTCTATTGTTTCCAATGGTTCTATTGGTTCCAAAGGTTCTGTTGGTTCCAATGGTTCTATTGGTTCTAATGCTTCTATTGGTTCTATTGTTTCCAATGCTTCTATTGGTTCTATTGTTTCCAATGGTTCTATTGGTTCTATTGTTTCCAATGCTTCTATTGGTTCTATTGTTTCCAATGGTTCTATTGGTTCTATTGTTTCCAATGGTTCTATTGGTTCCAGTGGTTCTATTGGTTCTTTTGTTTCCAATGTTTCTATTGGTTCTATTGTTTCCAATGGTTCTATTGTTTCTATTGGTTCCAATGGTTCTATTGGTTCTATTGTTTCCAATGGTTCTATTGGTTCCAATGGTTCTATTGTTTCCAATGTTTCTATTGGTTCTATTGTTTCCAATGTTTCTATTGGTTCTATTGGTTCTATTCTTTCTAATGGTTCTATTGTTTCCAATGTTTCTATTGGTTCTATTGTTTCCAATGGTTCTATTGGTTCTATTGGTTCCAATGGTTCTATTGGTTCTATTGGTTCCAATGGTTCTATTGGTTCTATTGTTTCCAAACTTTCTATTGGTTCTATTGTTTCCATTGGTTCTATTGTTTCCAATGGTTCTATTGTTTCCAATGGTTCTATTGGTTCTATCGTTTCCAATGGTTCTACTGGTTCCAATGTTTCTATTGGTTCTGTTGGTTCTATTGGTTCCGTTGATTGTTTTGGTTCTTTTGGTTCCAATGGTCCAATTGGTTTTCTTGCTTCCAATTTTTCTATTGGTTCCAATGGCTCTATTGGTTCTATTGGTTCCAATGATTCTATTGGGTCTGTCGGTTCGATTGTTTCTAATGGTACTGTTGGTTCTATTGGTTCCAATTTTTCTATCGGTTCCAATGATTCTATTGGTTCTGTTGATTCCAATCATTCTATTGGTTCCAATCATTCTATTGGTTCCAATGGTTCTGTTGGTTCCAATGGTTCTGTTGGTTCCAATATTTCTATTGGTTCCAATCGTTCTATTGGTTCCAATCATTCTACTGGTTCCAATGTTTCTATTGGTTCCAATATTTCTATTGGTTCCAATCGTTCTATTGGTTCCAATCATTCTACTGGTTCCAATGGCTCTATTGGTTCCAATGTTTCTATTGGTTCCAATGGTTCTATTGGTTCCAATGGTTCTATTGGTTCCAATCGTTCTATTGGTTCCAATCGTTCCATTGGTTCCAATATTTCTATTGGTTCCAATCGTTCTATAGGTTCCAATGGTTCTATTGGTTCCAATGTTTCTATTGGTTCCAATGGTTCTATTGGTTCCAATCGTTCTATTGGTTCCAATCGTTCTATTGGTTCTGTGGGTTCCATTGGTTCTATTGATTCTGATGGTTCTTTTGGTTCTATTGGTTCCAATGTTTCTATTGGTTACTATGGTTCTGTTGGTTCCATTGGTTCTGTTGATTCCATTGGTTCAATTGGTTAAAATCGTTCTATTGGTTCCAATGGTTGCAGTGGTTCTATTGGTTCCAATGGTTCTATTGGTTCCAATGGTTCTATTGTTTCCAATGGTTCTATTGTTTCCAATGGTTCTATTGGTTCCAATGTTTCTATTGGTTCTATTGGTTCCAATGCTTCTATTGGTTGTATTGTTTCCAATGCTTCTATTGGTTCTATTGTTTCCAATGTTTCTATTGGTTCTATTGTTTCCAATGGTTCTATTGTTTCCAATGGTTCTATTGGTTCCAATGGTTCTATTGTTTCCAATAGTTCTATTGGTTCCAATGCTTCTTTTGGTTCTATTGTTTCCAATGGTTCTATTGGTTCCAATGGTTCTATTGGTTCTATTGGTTCCAATGCTTCTATTGGTTCTATTGTTTCCAATGCTTCTATTGGTTCTATTGTTTCCAATGTTTCTATTGGTTCTATTGTTTCCAATGGTTCTATTGGTTCTATTGTTTCCAATGGTTCGATTGGTTCTATTGTTTCCAATGGTTCTATTGGTTCTATTGGTTCTATTGTTTCCAATGTTTCTATTGGTTCTATTGTTTCCAGTGGTTCTATTGGTTCTATTGGTTCTATTGTTTCCAGTGGTTCTATTGGTTCTATTGTTTCCAATGGTTCTATTGGTTCCAATGCTTCTATTGGTTCTATTGTTTCCAATGCTTCTATTGGTTCTATTGGTTCTATTGTTTCCAATGTTTCTATTGGTTCTATCGTTTCCAGTGGTTCTATTGGTTCTGTTGTTTCCAGTGGTTCTATTGGTTCTATTGTTTCCAATGGTTCTATTGGTTCTATTGTTTCCAATGCTTCTATTGGTTCTATTGTTTCCAATGGTTCTATTGGTTCTATTGTTTCCAATGGTTCTATTGGTTCGATTGTTTCCAATGGTTCTATTGGTTCCAATGGTTCTATTGGTTCCAATGCTTCTATTGGTTCTATTGTTTCCAATGCTTCTATTGGTTCTATTGGTTCTATTGTTTCCAATGTTTCTATTGGTTCTATTGTTTCCAGTGGTTCTATTGGTTCTATTGTTTCCAATGGTTCTATTAGTTCTATTGTTTCCAATGCTTCTATTGGTTCCAATCGTTCTATTGGTTCCAATGCTTCTATTGGTTCTATTGGTTCCAATGCTTCTATTGGTTCTATTGGTTCCAATGCTTCTATTGGTTCTATTGGTTCCAATGCTTCTATTGGTTCTATTGTTTCCAATGTTTCTATTGGTTCTATTGTTTCCAATGGTTCTATTGGTTCCAATGGTTCTATTGGTTCCAATGCTTCTATTGGTTCCAATGCTTCTATTGGTTCTATTATTTCCAATGGTTCTATTGGTTCCAATGGTTCTATTGGTTCTAATGCTTCTATTGGTTCTATTGTTTCCAATGCTTCTATTGGTTCTATTGTTTCCAATGGTTCTATTGGTTCTATTGGTTCTATTGTTTCCAATGGTTCTATTGGTTCCAATGGTTCTATTGGTTCTATTGTTTCCAATGTTTCTATTGGTTCTATTGTTTCCAATGGTTCTATTGTTTCTATTGGTTCCAATGGTTCTATTGGTTCTATTGTTTCCAATGGTTCTATTGGTTCCAATGGTTCTATTGTTTCCAATGTTTCTATTGGTTCTATTGGTTCTATTGTTTCCAATGTTTCTATTGGTTCTATTGGTTCTATTCTTTCCAATGGTTCTATTGGTTCTATTGTTTCCAATGTTTCTATTGGTTCTATTGTTTCCAATGGTTCTCTTGGTTCTATTGTTTCCAATGGTTCTATTGGTTCTATTGTTTCCAATGGTTCTATTGGTTCCAATGGTTCTATTGGTTCCAATGGTTCTATTGTTTCCAATAGTTCTATTGTTTCCAATGGTTCTATTGGTTCTATCGTTTCCAATGGTTCTACTGGTTCCAATGTTTCTATTGGTTCTGTTGGTTCTATTGGTTCCGTTGATTGTTTTGGTTCTTTTGGTTCCAATGGTCCAATTGGTTTTCTTGGTTCCAATTTTTCTATTGGTTCCAATGGCTCTATTGGTTCTATTGGTTCCAATGATTCTATTGGGTCTGTCGGTTCGATTGTTTCTAATGGTACTGTTGGTTCTATTGGTTCCAATTTTTCTATCGGTTCCAATGATTCTATTGGTTCTGTTGATTCCAATCATTCTATTGGTTCCAATCATTCTATTGGTTCCAATGGTTCTGTTGGTTCCAATGGTTCTATTGGTTCCAATATTTCTATTGGTTCCAATCGTTCTATTGGTTCCAATCATTCTACTGGTTCCAATGTTTCTATTGGTTCCAATATTTCTATTGGTTCCAATCGTTCTATTGGTTCCAATCATTCTACTGGTTCCAATGGCTCTATTGGTTCCAATGGTTCTATTGGGTCCAATGTTTCTATTGGTTCCAATATTTCTATTGGTTCCAATCATTCTACTGGTTCCAATGGCTCTATTGGTTCCAATGGTTCTATTGGGTCCAATGTTTCTATTGGTTCCAATATTTCTATTGGTTCCAATCGTTCTATTGGTTCCAATGGTTCTATTGGTTCCAATGTTTCTATTGGTTCCAGTGGTTCTATTGGTTCCAATCGTTCTATTGGTTCCAATCGTTCTATTGGTTCCAATCGTTCTATTGGTTCCAATCGTTCTACTGGTTCCAATGTTTCTATTGGTTCCAATATTTCTATTGGTTCCAATCGTTCTATTGGTTCCAATCGTTCTATTGGTTCCAATCATTCTACTGGTTCCAATGGTTCTATTGGTTCCAATGGTTCTATTGGTTCCAATCGTTCTATTGGTTCCAATCGTTCTATTGGTTCCAATCGTTCTATAGGTTCCAATGGTTCTATTGGTTCCAATGGTTCTATTGGTTCCAATGTTTCTATTGGTTCCAATGGTTCTATTGGTTCCAATCGTTCTATTGGTTCTGTGGGTTCCATTGGTTCTATTGATTCTAATGGTTCTTTTGGTTCTATTGGTTCCAATGTTTCTATTGGTTACTATGGTTCTGTTGGTTCCATTGGTTCTGTTGATTCCATTGGTTCAATTGGTTAAAATCGTTCTATTGGTTCCAATGGTTGCAGTGGTTCTATTGGTTCCAATGGTTCTATTGGTTCCAATGGTTCTATTGTTTCCAATGGTTCTATTGTTTCCAATGGTTCTATTGGTTCCAATGTTTCTATTGATTGTATTGGTTCCAATGCTTCTATTGGTTGTATTGTTTCCAATGCTTCTATTGGTTGTATTGTTTCCAATGCTTCTATTGGTTCTATTGTTTCCAATGTTTCCATTGGTTCTATTGTTTCCATTGGTTCTATTGGTTCTATTGTTTCCAATGTTTCTATTGGTTCTATTGTTTCCAATGGTTCTATTGGTTCCAATGGTTCTATTGGTTCCAATGTTTCTATTCGTTCTATTGTTTCAAATGGTTCTATTGGTTCTATTGTTTCCAATGTTTCTATTGGTTCTATTTGTTCTATTGTTTCCAATGGTTCTATTGGTTCTATTGTTTCCAATGTTTCTATTGGTTCTATTGTTTCCAATGGTTCTATTGGTTCTATTTATTCTATTGTTTCCAATGTTTCTATTGGTTCTATTGTTTCCAATGGTTCTATTGGTTCCAATGGTTCTATTGGTTCTATTGGTTCCAATGCTTCTATTGGTTCCAATGGTTCTATTGGTTCTATTGGTTCCAATGCTTCTATTGGTTCCAATGGTTCTATTGGTTCCAATGCTTCTATTGGTTCTATTATTTCCAATGTTTCTATTGGTTCTATTGTTTCCAATGGTTCTATTGGTTCCAATGGTTCTATTGTTTCCAATGGTTCTATTGGTTCCAATGCTTCTATTGGTTCTATTGTTTCCAATGGTTCTATTGGTTCCAATGCTTCTATTGGTTCTATTGGTTCCAATGCTTCTATTGGTTCTATTGTTTCCATTGGTTCTATTGGTTCTATTGTTTCCAATGCTTCTATTGGTTCCAATCGTTCTATTGGTTCTATTGGTTCTATTTGTTCCAATGCTTCTATTGGTTCTATTGGTTCCAATGCTTCTATTGGTTCTATTGGTTCCAATGCTTCTATTGGTTCTATTGTTTCCAATGTTTCTATTGGTTCTATTGTTTCCAATGGTTCTATTGGTTCCAATGGTTCTATTGTTTCCAATGCTTCTATTGGTTCCAATCGTTCTATTGGTTCCATTGGTTCCAATGGTTCTATTGGTTCTATTGGTTCCAATGCTTCTATTTGTTCCAATGGTTCTATTGGTTCTATTGTTTCCAATGTTTCTATTTGTTCTATTGTTTCCAATGGTTCTATTGGTTCCAATGGTTCTATTGTTTCCAATGGTTCTATTGGTTCCAATGCTTCTATTGGTTCTATTGTTTCCAATGCTTCTATTGGTTCTATTGTTTCCAATGTTTCTATTGGTTCTATCGTTTCCAATGGTTCTATTGGTTCCAATGCTTCTCTTTGTTCCAATGGTTCTATTGGTTCTATTGTTTCCAATGTTTCTATTGGTTCTATTGTTTCCAATGGTTCTATTGGTTCTATTGTTTCCAATGCTTCTATTGGTTCTATTGGTTCTATTGTTTCCAATGCTTCTATTGGTTCCAATGGTTCTATTGGTTCTATTGTTTCCAATGCTTCTATTGGTTCCAATCGTTCTATTGGTTCCAATGGTTCAATTGGTTCTATTGGTTCCAATGCTTCTATTGGTTCTATCGTTTCCAATGGTTCTACTGGTTCCAATGTTTCTATTGGTTCTGTTGGTTCTATTGGTTCCGTTGATTGTTTTGGTTCTTTTGGTTCCAATGGTCCAATTGGTTTTCTTGGTTCCAATTTTTCTATTGGTTCCAATGGCTCTATTGGTTCTATTGGTTCCAATGATTCTATTGGGTCTGTCGGTTCGATTGTTTCTAATGGTACTGTTGGTTCTATTGGTTCCAATTTTTCTATTGGTTCCAATGATTCTATTGGTTCTGTTGATTCCAATCATTCTATTGGTTCCAATGGTTCTATTGGTTCCAATGGTTCTGTTGGTTCCAATGTTTCTATTGGTTCCAATATTTCTATTGGTTCCAATCGTTCTATTGGTTCCAATCGTTCTATTGGTTCCAATCATTCTACTGGTTCCAATGGTTCTATTGGTTCCAATGGTTCTATTGGTTCCAATCGTTCTATTGGTTCCAATCGTTCTATTGGTTCCAATCGTTCTATAGGTTCCAATGGTTCTATTGGTTCCAATGGTTCTATTGGTTCCAATGTTTCTATTGGTTCCAATGGTTCTATTGGTTCCAATCGTTCTATTGGTTCTGTGGGTTCCATTGGTTCTATTGATTCTAATGGTTCTTTTGGTTCTATTGGTTCCAATGTTTCTATTGGTTACTATGGTTCTGTTGGTTCCATTGGTTCTGTTGATTCCATTGGTTCAATTGGTTAAAATCGTTCTATTGGTTCCAATGGTTGCAGTGGTTCTATTGGTTCCAATGGTTCTATTGGTTCCAATGGTTCTATTGTTTCCAATGGTTCTATTGTTTCCAATGGTTCTATTGGTTCCAATGTTTCTATTGATTGTATTGGTTCCAATGCTTCTATTGGTTGTATTGTTTCCAATGCTTCTATTGGTTGTATTGTTTCCAATGCTTCTATTGGTTCTATTGTTTCCAATGTTTCCATTGGTTCTATTGTTTCCAGTGGTTCTATTGGTTCTATTGTTTCCAATGTTTCTATTGGTTCTATTGTTTCCAATGGTTCTATTGGTTCCAATGGTTCTATTGGTTCCAATGTTTCTATTCGTTCTATTGTTTCAAATGGTTCTATTGGTTCTATTGTTTCCAATGTTTCTATTGGTTCTATTTGTTCTATTGTTTCCAATGGTTCTATTGGTTCTATTGTTTCCAATGTTTCTATTGGTTCTATTGTTTCCAATGGTTCTATTGGTTCTATTTATTCTATTGTTTCCAATGTTTCTATTGGTTCTATTGTTTCCAATGGTTCTATTGGTTCCAATGGTTCTATTGGTTCTATTGGTTCCAATGCTTCTATTGGTTCCAATGGTTCTATTGGTTCCAATGGTTCTATTGGTTCTATTGGTTCCAATGCTTCTATTGGTTCCAATGGTTCTATTGGTTCCAATGCTTCTATTGGTTCTATTATTTCCAATGTTTCTATTGGTTCTATTGTTTCTAATGGTTCTATTGGTTCCAATGGTTCTATTGTTTCCAATGGTTCTATTGGTTCCAATGCTTCTATTGGTTCTATTGTTTCCAATGGTTCTATTGGTTCCAATGCTTCTATTGGTTCTATTGGTTCCAATGCTTCTATTGGTTCTATTGTTTCCAATGGTTCTATTGGTTGTATTGTTTCCAATGCTTCTATTGGTTCTATTGTTTCCAATGGTTCTATTGGTTCTATTGTTTCCATTGGTTCTATTGTTTCCAATGCTTCTATTGGTTCCAATCGTTCTATTGGTTCTATTGGTTCTATTTGTTCCAATGCTTCTATTGGTTCTATTGGTTCCAATGCTTCTATTGGTTCTATTGGTTCCAATGCTTCTATTGGTTCTATTGTTTCCAATGTTTCTATTGGTTCTATTGTTTCCAATGGTTCTATTGGTTCCAATGGTTCTATTGTTTCCAATGCTTCTATTGGTTCCAATCGTTCTATTGGTTCCATTGGTTCCAATGGTTCTATTGGTTCTATTGGTTCCAATGCTTCTATTTGTTCCAATGGTTCTATTGGTTCTATTGTTTCCAATGTTTCTATTTGTTCTATTGTTTCCAATGGTTCTATTGGTTCCAATGGTTCTATTGTTTCCAATGGTTCTATTGGTTCCAATGCTTCTATTGGTTCTATTGTTTCCAATGCTTCTATTGGTTCTATTGTTTCCAATGTTTCTATTGGTTCTATTGTTTCCAATGGTTCTATTGGTTCCAATGCTTCTCTTTGTTCCAATGGTTCTATTGGTTCTATTGTTTCCAATGTTTCTATTGGTTCTATTGTTTCCAATGTTTCTATTGGTTCTATTGTTTCCAATGGTTCTATTGGTTCTATTGTTTCCAATGGTTCTATTGGTTCTATTGGTTCTATTGTTTCCAATGTTTCTATTGGTTCTATTGTTTCCAATGGTTCTATTGGTTCTATTGTTTCCAATGCTTCTATTGGTTCCAATGGTTCTATTGGTTCTATTGTTTCCAATGGTTCTATTGGTTCCAATCGTTCTATTGGTTCCAATGGTTCTTTTGGTTCTATTGGTTCCAATGCTTCTATTGGTTCCAATGCTTCTATTGGTTCTATTGTTTCCAATGTTTCCAATGGTTCTATTGTTTCCAATGGTTCTGTTGGTTCCAATGGTTCTATTGTTTCCAATGGTTCTATTGGTTCCAATGCTTCTATTGGTTCTATTGTTTCCAATGGTTCTATTGGTTCCAATGTTTCTATTGGTTCTATTGGTTCCAATGCTTCTATTGGTTCTATTGGTTCCAATGCTTCTATTGGTTCTATTGTTTCCAATGCTTCTATTGGTTCTATTGGTTCTATTGTTTCCAATGTTTCTATTGGTTCTATTGTTTCCAATGGTTCTATTGGTTCTATTGTTTCCAATGGTTCTATTGTTTCTATTGTTTCCAATGCTTCTATTGGTTCCAATCGTTTTATTGGTTCTATTGGTTCCAATGCTTCTATTGGTTCTATTGTTTCCAATGTTTCTATTGGTTCTATTGTTTCCAATGGTTCTATTGTTTCCATTGGTTTTATTGGTTCTATTGTTTCCAATGCTTCTATTGGTTCCAATCGTTCTATTGGTTCTATTGGTTCCAATGGTTCTATTGGTTCTATTGGTTCCAATGCTTCTATTGGTTCCAATGGCTCTATTGGTTCTATTGGTTCTATTGTTTCCAATGTTTCTATTGGTTGTATTGTTTCCAATGGTTCTATTGGTTCCAATGGTTCTATTGGTTCTATTGTTTCCAATGGTTCTATTGGTTCCAATGCTTCTATTGGTTCTATTGTTTCCAATGGTTCTATTGGTTCCAATGGTTCTATTGGTTCTATTGGTTCCAATGCTTCTATTGGTTCTATTGTTTCCAATGGTTCTATTGGTTCCAATGGTTCTATTGGTTCTATTGTTTCCAATGGTTCTATTGGTTCTATTGTTTCCAATGGTTCTATTGTTTCCAATGGTTCTATTGGTTGCAATGGTTCTATTGGTTCTATTGTTTCCAATGGTTCTATTGGTTCTATTGTTTCCAATGGTTCTATTGGTTCCATTGTTTCCAATGGTTCTATTGGTTCTATTGTTTCCAATGGTTCTATTGGTTCTATTGTTTACAATGGTTCTATTGGTTCCAATGGTTCTATTGGTTCTGTTGTTTCCAATGGTTCTATTGGTTCTATTGTTTCCAATGGTTCTATTGGTTCTATTGTTTCCAATGGTTCTATTGGTTCCAATGGTTCTATTGGTTGCAATGGTTCTATTGTTTCCAATGGTTCTATTGTTTCCAATGGTTCTATTGGTTCTATCGTTTCCAATGGTTCTACTGGTTCCAATGTTTCTATTGGTTCTGTTGGTTCTATTTGTTCCGTTGATTGTTTTGGTTCTTTTGGTTCCAATGGTCCAATTGGTTTTCTTGGTTCCAATTTTTCTATTGGTTCCAATGGCTCTATTGGTTCTATTGGTTCCAATGATTCTATTGGGTCTGTCGGTTCGATTGTTTCTAATGGTACTGTTGGTTCTATTGGTTCCAATTTTTCTATTGGTTCCAATGATTCTATTGGTTCTGTTGATTCCAATCATTCTATTGGTTCCAATGGTTCTATTGGTTCCAATGGTTCTGTTGGTTCCAATGTTTCTATTGGTTCCAATATTTCTATTGGTTCCAATCGTTCTATTGGTTCCAATCATTCTACTGGTTCCAATGGTTCTATTGGTTCCAATATTTCTATTGGTTCCAATCGTTCTATTGGTTCCAATGTTTCTATTGGTTCCAATATTTCTATTGGTTCCAATGTTTCTATTGGTTCCAATGGTTCTATTGGTTCCAATGTTTCTATTGGTTCCAATATTTCTATTGGTTCCAATGGTTCTATTGGTTCCAATATTTCTATTGGTTCCAATCGTTCTATTGGTTCCAATGTTTCTATTGGTTCCAATGTTTCTATTGGTTCCAATATTTCTATTGGTTCCAATGGTTCTATTGGTTCCAATGTTTCTATTGGTTACAATGGTTCTATTGGTTCCAATGGTTCTATTGGTTCCAGTATTTCTGTTGGTTCCAATCGTTCTATTGGTTCCAATCGTTCTATTGGTTCCAATATTTCTGTTGGTTCCAATCGTTCTATTGGTTCCAATCGTTCTATTGGTTCCAATATTTCTATTGGTTCCAATCGTTCTATAGGTTCCAATGGTTCTATTGGTTCCAATCGTTCTATTGGTTCTGTGGGTTCCATTGGTTCTATTGATTCTGATGGTTGTTTTGGTTCTATTGGTTCCAATGTTTCTATTGGTTACTATGGTTCTGTTGGTTCCATTGGTTCTGTTGATTCCATTGGTTCAATTGGTTAAAATCGTTCTATTGGTTCCAATGGTTGCAGTGGTTCTATTGGTTCCAATGGTTCTATTGGTTCCAATGGTTCTGTTGGTTCTATTGGTTCCAATGTTTCTATTGGTTCCTATTGTTCTGTTGGTTCTATTGGTTCTGTTGATTCCATTGGTTCAATTGGTTAAAATCGTTCTATTGGTTCCAATGGTTGCTGTGGTTCTATTGGTTCCAATGGTTCTATTGGTTCCAATTGTTCTGCTGGTTCTATTGGTTCCCATAAACGAATAAAAAAAACAGAACCACTACCATCTTCCTTTGTGCTCGGTATGACTCCAGCCACTGGAGAGTTTTCCCCCTGATTCCCATTGACTTCAATTTTACTCAGGCTCCTTGGTGCCACACTCGGTCAAATGCTGCCTTGATGTCAAGGGCAGTCCATCTCACCTCACCTCTGGAATTCAGCTGTTTTGTCCATGTTTGGACCAAGGCTGTAATAAGGTCTGGAGCTGAGTGGTCCTGGCGGAACCCAAACTGAGCATCGGTGAGCAGGTTATTGGTGAGTAAGTGCCGCTTGATAGCACTGTCGACGACACCTTCCATCACTTTGCTGATGATTGAGAGCAGACTGATGGGGCGGTAATTGGCCGGATTGGATTTGTCCTGCTTTTTGTGGACAGGACATACCTGGACAATTTTCCACATTGTCGGGTAGATGCCAGTGTTGTAGCTGTACTGGAACAGTTTGGCTAGAGGTGCAGCTAGTTCTGGAGCACAAGTCTTCAGCACTACAGCCGGGATGCTGTCGGGGCCCATAGCCTTTGCTGTATCCAGTGCACTCAGCCGTTTCTTGATATCACCTGGAGTGAGTCGAATTGGCTGAAGACTGGCTTCTGTGATGGTGGGGATATCGGGAGGAGGCTGAGATGGATCATACACTCGACACTTCTGGCTGAAGATGGTTGCAAACGCTTCAACCTTGTCTTTTGCTCTCACGTGCAAATGGTTCCAATGCTTCTATTGGTTCCAATGGTTCTATTGTTTTTGATAGTTCTATTGGTTGTGATCTTTCTTTTGTTTCTGATGGTTTGACCGGTTCTGATGGTTTGACAGGTTCTGGTGGGTTTGCTGGTTCTGGTGGGTTTGACCGGTTCTGATGGTTTGACCGGTTCTGATGGTTTGACCAGTTCTGATGGTTTTACTGGTGTTTCTGCAGTGACGCGATGTGTGGGAAGATTCAGTGTCAGAGTTCTGCCAAGAACCCCAAGGAGCGGAATACCGTTTCCATAGATACGACCATTCGATTCAATGGCAGGGAAGTGAAGTGTCGTGGGGCCTACCTATACTCAACTCAGCATGGCCAGGAGGATCTGCCAGACCCCGGCCTGGTAAAAACTGGGACCAAGTGTGGAGATGGCAAGGTGAGGATTGAGCTCAGCAAAAGTGTGCAGCACCACTCTGACAATGAGCTGGTGGTGGAAGAGAAATGGTAATGATTGGGAGTGTGTTTGTGCCTTCTTGATTATTTTCTGCACCTGTTCATGACACTTCAATGATCTGTGTACCTGAACCCCTAAGTCCCTATGGACATCCACTGTTTTTAACTTTTTACCATTTAGAAAGTACCCTGTTCGATCCTTTTCTGATCCAAAGTGGATGACCTCACATTTGTCGACATTGAATTCCATTTGCCACAGTTTTGCCCATTCACCTAATCTATCAATATCGCTTTGTAATTTTATGTTTTCATCTATACTGCTTACAATGCTACCAATCTTTGTGTCATCGGCAAACTTAGATATGAGACTTTCTATGCCTTCATCTAATTCGTTAATAAATATTGTGAATAATTGAGGCCCCAAGACAGATCCCTGTGGGACTCCACTAGTCACATCCTGCCAATGGGAGTACCTACCCATTATCCCTACTCTCTGTCACCTTTCGCTCAGCCAACTTCCTAACCAAGTCCGTACTTTTCCCTCGATTCCATGGGCTTCTATCTTAGCTAACAGTCTCTTATGTGGGACCTTATCAAATGCCTTCTGGAAGTCCATATAAATAACATCCATTGACATTCCCCTGTCCACTACTTTAGTCACCTCTTCAAAAAATTCAATCAGGTTTGTCAGGCACGACCTACCTTTCACAAATCCATGCTGGCTCTCTCTGATTAACTGAAAATTCTCAGGGTGTTCCAGTCACCCTATCCTTAATTATAGACTCCAGCATTTTCCCCACAACAGCTGTTAGGCTAACTGGTCTATAATTCCCTGGTTTCCCTCTCTCTCCTTTCTTAAAAAGCGGAGTGACATGTGCAATTTTCCAATCTAGAGGGACAGTTCCTGAATCTCGAGAACTTTGAAATTATAGTTCGGGCATCTGCAATGTGCTCACCTACTTCCTTTAAAACCCTGGGATGGAAACCATCTGGTCCTGGGGATTTGTCACTCTTTAGTGCTATTATTTTCTTCATTGCTGTTGCTTTACTGATGTTAATTTTATCGAGTCCCTGTCCCCGATTCAATATTAGTTTTCTTGGGATTTCCGGCATGCTATCCTCTTTTTCTACCTTAAATACTGACGCAAAGTAATCGTTCAACATGTCCGCCATTTCCCCATTGTCAATGACAATATCCCCACTTTCAGTTTTTAAGGGGCCAACACTGCTCCTGACCACCCTCTTTTTCCTAATGTAACTATAAAAGTTCTTCATATTAGTTTTGATATCCCTTGCAAGTTTCTTTTCATACTCTCTTTTTGTAGCTCTTACTATCTGTTTTGTGACCCTTTGTTGATCTTTGTATCTTTCCCATTCGCCAGGATCTGTGCCATTTTTTGCCTTTTTGTATGCCCTTTCCTTATGTCTTATACTGTCCCTTACCTCTTTAGTTGTCCATGGCTGTTTTTTTTGGCAAGTAGAGTTCTTGCCCCTCAGGGGTATAAACCGATTCTGTATCACGTTAAATGTTTCTTTAAACATTTCCCACTGATCATCAGTCGTTTTACCCATTATCAGATTTGCCCAGTTTACTGTGGACAGTCTCTGTCTCATCCCATTGAAGTCGGCCTTACCCAAGTCGAGAATCTTAGCAGCTGATTCACTTTTTTCCCTTTCAAACACTACATTGAACTCGATCATGTTATGATCACTATTGGATAGATGTTCACGCACAGTTAAGCTGTTAACTAAATCTGGTTCATTACTCATTACTAAATCTAGTATGGCTTGCCCCCTTGTTGCCTCTGGGACATACTGCTGGAGAAAACTATCCCGGACACACTCAAGAAATTCACTACCTTTCTGACAGTTGCTAGTCTGCTTTCTCCAATCTATGTGAAGGTTAAAGTCCCCCATTAAGACCACTATGCCTTTCTTACACACTTGTCTAATCTCTGCATTTATACAATCTAGCACTTCAGAGCTGCTGCCAGGGCTCCTATACACAACTCCCACTATAGTCTCAGATCCTTTCCTATTTCTCAATTCAACCCATAAGGCCTCTGTTGGCTGCTTACCTCTCGTTATATCCTCCTTTATCATTGAAGTGATTTCATCTCTAATCATTAAGGCTACTCCTCCCCCTCTTCCATTTTCCCTATCTCTCCTGTAGACCTTATAACCTGGTATATTTAGTTCCCAATCCTGACCATCCTGCAGCCATGTCTCAGTAATAGCTATCATGTCATACCCTCCAATTTGAATTTGAACCTGTAGTTCATTTAATTTATTCCTTATACTCCGTGCATTTGTATATAGAACTCTTAGTTGGACCACACACCCTAGCCTGACCTTCAGCTTTGACGCCTTCTAGTTTTCACTTTATCTGTAGTGCCGAAAGGACACTTTCTTTCTGCTGCTATACGCTTTTCGCTTTCACTTGTTCTTGAACAACTGTTTGTACTATTTGTATGTGGTGGTGAGCCGCCTTCTTGAACCGCTGCAGTCCGTGTGGTGAAGGTTCTCCCACAGTGCTGTTAGGAAGGGAGTTCCAGGATTTTGACCCAGCGACGATGAAGGAACGGCGATATATTTCCAAGTCGGGATGGTGTGTGACTTGGAGGGGAACGTGCAGGTGGTGTTGTTCCCATGCGCCTGCTGCCCTTGTACTTCTAGGTGGTAGAGTTTGCGGGTTTGGGAGGTGCTGTCGAAGAAGCCTTGGCGAGTTGCTGCAGTGCATCCTGTGGATGGTACACACTGCAGCCAAAGTGCGCCGGTGGTGAAGGGAGTGAATGTTTCGGGTGGTGGATGGGGTGCCAATCAAGCGGGCTGCTTTGTCCTGGATGGTGTCGAGCTTCGAGTGTTGTTGGAGCTGCACTCATCCAGGCAAGTGGAGAGTATTCCATCACACTCCTGACTTGTGCCTTGTGGATGGTGGAAAGGCTTTGGGGAGTCAGGAGGTGAGTCACTCGCTGCAGAATACCGAGCCTCTGGCCTGCTCTTATAGAATCATAGAATCATAGAAGTTACAACATGGAAACAGGCCCTTCGGCCCAACATGTCCATGTCGCCCAGTTTATACCACTAAGCTAGTCCCAATTGCCTGCACTTGGCCCATATCCCTCGATACCCATCTTCCCCATGTAACTGTCCAAATGCTTTTTAAAAGACAAAATTGTACCCGCCTCTACTACTGCCTCTGGCAGCTCGTTCCAGACACTCACCACCCTTTGAGTGAAAAAATTGCCCCTCTGGATCCTTTTGTATCTCTCCCCTCTCACCTTAAATCTGTGCCCCCACGTTATAGACTCCCCTACCTTTGGGAAAAGATTTTGACTATCGACCTTATCTATGCCCCTCATTATTTTATAGTATTTATGTGGCTGGTCCAGTTCAGTTTCTGGTCAATGGTGACCCCCAGGATGTTGATGGTGGGGGATTCGGCGATGGTAATGCCGTTGAATGTCAAGGGGAGGTGGTTAGACTCTCTCTTGTTGGAGATGGTCATTGCCTGGCACTTGTCTGGCGCGAATGTTACTTGCCACTTATCAGCCCAAGCCTGGATGTTGTCCAGGTCTTGCTGCATGCGGGCACGGACTGCTTCATTATCTGAGGGGTTGCGAATGGAACTGAACACTGTGCAATCATCAGTGAACATCCCCATTTCTGACCTTCTGATGGAGGGAAGGTCATTGATGAAGCAGCTGAAGATGGTTGGGCCGAGGACACTGCCCTGAGGAACTCCTGCAGCAATGTCCTGGGGCTGAGATGATTGGCCTCCAACAACCACTACCATCTTCCTTTGTGCTAGGTATGACTCCAGCCACTGGAGAGTTTTCCCCCTGATTCCCATTGACTTCAATTTTACTCGGGCTCCTTGGTGCCACACTCGGCCAAATGCTGCCTTGATGTCAAGGGCAGGCACTCTCACCTCACCTCTGGAATTCAGCTCTTTTGCCCATGTTTGGACCAAGGCTGTAATGAGGTCTGGAGCCGAGTGGTCCTGACGGAACCCAAACTGAGCATCGGTGAGCAGGTTATTGGTGAGTAAGTGCCGCTTGACAGCACTGTCGACGACACCTTCCATCACTTTGCTGATGATTGAGAGTAGACTGATGGGGCGGTAATTGGCCGGATTGGATTTGTCCTGCTTTTTGTGGACAGGACATACCTGGGCAATTTTCCACATTGTCGGGTAGATGCCAATGTTGTAGCTGTACTGGAACAGCTTGGCTAGAGGCGCAGCTAGTTCTGGAGCACAAGTCTTCAGCACTACAGCGACCGCAACCCGGCTTTATTTCCGGGTTTAATGTCGGCGTGTAAAAGTACACGCTTCCCACTCGGAATCCACAGGCCGAACATTTTGCGGTTGCCACCCAAAAAAACAACAATTTTCAACTCAACCCAACCCACAAATTCTTGGGGTTTAAAATCACCCCCACTGTGTGAGATACACTGACACTGGGTGTGTGTGTTCCATTTATATACCCTCACTGTGAGACACTGTGATACGCTGACACTGGGTGTGTGTGTTCCATTTATATACCCTCACTGTGAGACACTGTGATACACTGACACTGGGTGTCTCGCACTGTCTCAATCTATTTCCAGAAGTAGTTAAGTGTGAACTGTGAAACACTAAGAAGCAGTGTTCTTTATTGATGTGGTTTTGCTGCTCTCTCTGCCCAGGTCTGCATGGACAGGCGTTGCCAGCTCGCCTCCTTCCTCGATGTGAACAAGTGTGTGGAAAAGTGTCACGGACATGGGGTAAGCAGCACACACTCCTCCTCACACTCAGTCCACCACCTCGCTCTGGGGGATTCTGGCTGTTTCAAGGATCAATGGTACAACCTCCCCAGTACTGGGAAATTAAATGGGAGTTTGAACCCCTCGGTCATGGACTGTGGGGGGTCTCACAGGGAGACCTGTCCCTGTGTATAATGGAGTTCAAGCCCCTCGATCGGGGACTGTGGGGGGTCTCACAGGGAGACCTGTCACTGTGTATAATGGAGTTCAAGCCCCTCGATCAGGGACTGTGGGGGTCTCACAGTGAGACCTGTCCCTGTGTATAATGGAGTTCGAGCCCCTCGATCAGGGACTGTGGGGGTCTCACAGTGAGACCTGTCCCTGTGTATAATGGAGTTCGAGCCCCTCGATCGGGGACTGTGGGGGTCTCACAGTGAGACCTGTCCCTGTGTATAATGGAGTGGGATCCAAGGGAAAGAGGCAAGTTGGATCCAAAATTGGCTCAGTGGCAGGAAGCAAAGGGTAATAGTGGACGGGTGCTTTTGTGACTGGGAGGCTGTTTCCAGTGGGGTTCTGCAGGGCTCGATATTGGGTCCCTTGCTTTTTGTGGCATTTAACAAAGATTTAGATTTAAATGTAGGGGGTATGATTAAGAAGTTTGCGGATGATACAAAAGTTGGCCATGTGGTTGATGGTGAGGAGGAAAGCTGCAGACTGCAGGAAGATATCAATGGACTGGTCAGGTGGGCAGAAAAGTGATGCCAGAGGACTGGAGAATTGCAAATGTTACACCCTTGTTCAAAAAACGTTCCAGAGATGAGGAACTTCAATTACATGGATAGACTGGAGAAGCTGGGGTTGTTCTCCTTAGAACGGACCATAAGACCGTAAGAGATAGGAGCAGGAGGAGGCCATTCGGCCCCTCGATCCTGCTCCGCCATTCAATGAGATCATGGCTGATCTGATTTTTACCTCAACTCCACTTTCCCGCCCTTTCCCCATATCCTTTGACTCTCTCGCTGATCAAAAATTTGTCCAACTCAGCCTTGAATGTATTCAATGACTCAGCCTCCACAGCTTTTTGGGGTAAAGAATTCCAAAGATTCACGACCCTCTGGGAGAAGAAATTCCTCCTCATTTCCGTCTTAAACGGGCGACCCCTTATTCTGAGACTATGCCCCCTAGTTTTAGATTCCCCCATGAGGGGTAACATCCTCTCAGCATCTACCCTATCGAGTCCCCTCAGAATCTTGTATGTTTCAATAAGATCTCCTCTCATTCTTCAAAACTCCAATGAGTATAGACCCAACCTGTTCAATCTTTCCTCATAAGACAACCCTTCCATACCTGGAATCAATCTGGTGAACCTTCTCTGAACTGCCTCCAATACAAGTATGTCCTTCCTTAAATAAGGGCACCAGAACTGTACGCAGTACTCCAGGTGTGGTCTCACCAGCACTCTGTACAGTTGTAGCATGACTTCCCTGCTTTACTTGGAGATAATTAATTAATCCTGTTTCGTTACCCATTACCAGATCCAAAATGGCCTGTTCCCTGGTTGGTTCCCCGATGTATTGGTCTAAGAAACAGTCCCTAATACACTCTATGAACTCCTCCTCAGGACTAATTTTTGCCAATTTGATTTGTCCAATCTATGTGAAAGTTAAAATCGCCCATGATTATTGCATTACCTTTTTTACAAGCCCCCCTTATTCCCTGATTAATATTTTGCCCTACAGTGTAGCTACTGTTTGGTGGGAGTAGTATATAGGCCCCCAGTGATTTCTTTCCCTTGCTATTTCTTACCTCCACCCAAATTGATTCGACATCTTGATCTTCTGAGCCAAGATCATTTCTCACTATTATACCAATTTCATCCTTTATTAACAGAGCTACCCCACCACCTTTACCTTTTTTTCCTCTCCTTCCGAAATGTTAAATAACCCTGAATATTTAGCTCCCAACCTTGGTCACCTTGCAACCACGTCTCTAATGGCCACGAGATCATACCCATTTGTTTCTATTTCTGCCGTCAATTCATCAATCTTATTACGGATGCTGCACACATTCAGATAAAGCCAAACAGAGACATTTGAGAGGAGATTTGATCGAGGTATTCAAAATCATGAAGGGTCGAGACAGAGTTGATCGAGAGAAACTGTTCCCATTGGCAGAAGGGTCGAGAACCAGAGGACACAGATTTAAGGTGATTGGCAAAAGAACCAAAGGTGACATGAGGAAAAACTATCTTACACAGCGAGTGGTTAGGATCTGGAATGCACTGCCCGAGGGGGTGGTGGAGGCAGATTCAATCATGGCCGTCAAAAGGGAACTGGATAAGTACTTGAAGAGACAAAATTTGCAGCACTACGGGGAAAGGGAAGGGGAGTAGGACTAGCTGGATTGCTCTTGCAATCCATCACCAAGACCGCCTACTTCCACCTCCGTAACATCACCCGCCTCCGTCCCTGCCTCAGCTCATCTGCTGCTGAAACCCTCATCCGTGCCTTTATTACCTCCAGACTGGACTATTCCAATGCTCTCCTGCCCGGCCTCCCATCTTCCACCCTCCATAAACTTCAGCTCATCCAAAGCTCTGCTGCCCGTATCCTAACTCACACCGAGTCCCGTTCACCATCACCCCCTGTGCTCACTGACCTACATTGGCTCCCGGTCCGGGAACACCTCGATTTTAAAATTCTCATCCTTGTTTTCAAATCCCTCCATGGCCTCACCCCCCCCCTAATCTCTGTAACCTCCTCCAGCCCGACAACCCTCCGAGATCTCTGCACTCCTCCAATTCTGGCCTCTTGCGTATCCCTGATTTTAATCGCTCCACCATTGGCGGCCGTGCCTTCAGCTGCCCAGGCCCTAAAATCTGAAATTCCATCTCGGCCTCCTCCCGATATCCCCAACGTCACGGAAGCCAGTCTTCAGCCAATACGATTCACTCCACGTGATATCAAGAAACGGCTGCATGCACTGGATTAAACAAAGGCTATGGGCCCCGACAACATCCCAACTGAAGTGCTGAAGACTTGTGCTCCAGAACTAGCTGCGCGTCTAGCCAAGCTATTCCAGTACAGCTACAACACTGGCATCTACCCGACAATGTGGAAAATTGCCCAGGTATGTCATGTCCACAAAAAGCAGGACAGATCCAATCCGGCCAATTACCGCCCCATCCGTCCACTCTCAATCATCAGCAAAGTGATGGAAGGTGTCATCGACAGTGCTATCAAGCGGCACTTACTCACCAATAACCTGCTCACCGATGCTCAGTTTGGGATCCGCCAGGACCACTCGGCTCCAGACCTCATTACAGCTTTGGTCCAAACATGGACAAAAGAGCTGAATTCCAGAGGTGAGGTGAGAGTGACTGCCCTTGACATCAAGGCAGCATTTGACCGAGTGTGGCACCAAGGAGCCCCAGTAAAATTGAAGTCAATGGGAATCAGGGGGAAAACTCTCCAGTGGTTGGAGTCATACCGAGCACAAAGGAAGATGGTAGTGGTTGTTGGAGGCCAATCATCTCAGCCCCAGGACATTGCTGCAGGAGTTCCTCAGGGCAGTGTCCTAGGCCCAACCATCTTCAGCTGCTTCATCAATGACCTTCCCTCCATCATAAGGTCAGAAATGGGGATGTTTGCTGATGATTGCACAGTGTTCAGTTCCATTCGCAACCCCTCAGATAATGAAGCAGTCCGTGCCCGCATGCAGCAAGACCTGGACAACATCCAGGCTTGGGCTGATAAGTGGCAAGTAACATTCGTGCCAGACAAGTGCCAGGCAATGACCATCTCCAACAAGAGAGAGTCTAACCACTTCCCCTTGACATTCAACGGCATTACCATCGCCGACTCCCCCACCATCAACATCCTGGGGGTCACCATTGACCAGAAACCTAACTGGAGCAGCCATATAAATACTGTGGCTATAAGAGCAGGTCAAAGGCTGGGTATTCTGCGGCGAGTGACTCACCTCCTGACTCCCCAAAGCCTTTCCGCCATCTACAAGGCACAAGTCAGGAGTGTGATGGAATTCTCTCCACTTGTCTGGATGAGTGCAGATCCAACAACACTCAAGAAGCTCGACACCATCCAGGACAAAGCAGCCCGCTTGATTGGCACCCCATCCACCACCCTAAACATTCACTCCCTTCACCATCGGCGCACAGTGGCTGCAGTGTGTACCATCCACAGGATGCACTGCAGCAACTCGCCAAGGCTTCTTCGACAGCACCTCCCAAACCCGCGACCTCTACCACCTAGAAGGACAAGGGCAGCAGGCACATGGGAACAACACCACCTGCACGTTCCCCTCCAAGTCACACACCATCCCGACTTGGAAATATATCGCCGTTCCTTCATCGTCGCTGGGTCAAAATCCTGGAACTCCCTTCCTAACAGCACTGTGGGAGAACCTTCACCACACGGACTGCAGTGGTTCAAGAAGGCGGCTCACCACCACCTTCTCAAGGGCAATTAGGGATGGGCAATAAATGCCGGCCTCGCCAGCGACGCCCACATCTCACGAACGAATTTTTAAAAATTCCCTCCCAAAACCTCTCCGCCTCTCGACCTCTCTCACCTCCTTCAAGGCGATCCTTAAAACCTACCTCTGACCAAACGTTTGGTCACTTGTCCTAATATCTTATGTGGCTCAGTGTCAAATTTTGTTTGATAATCGCTCCTGTGAAGCACCTTGGGACAATCTACTACGTTAAAGGCACAGTATAAATGGGATTGTTGTTTGGGGCCTTCCCATTGGTGTCAGGGGCATTCACCTTTTTCAGGTGGGAGCCTATTTGTAAAATACAAACTGGGGTTCTCTATCATGGCGAGGAGCTGGAGCAGTACTGAGTTACCGATGGGACGAGAGTGTGACACATTACTGCTGGCTGGAGTGATCCTTAAAGGAACCACTGCAGCCCTCTCACAAAACCAGCCACAGTAAGTTTATTTTAAAGCTTCTTGTGAGGCCCAGAAGTGAGTGCTCGAAATCCTTTTTGGTTCAGCGTTGAATGAATCTCAGGAGTGGGGTTTGATTGGTTCAGGGTTGAATGAGTCTCAGGAGTGGGGTTTGATTGGTTCAGGGTTGAATGAGTATCAGGAGTGGGGTTTGATTGGTTCAGAGTTGAACGATGGGTCTCAGGAGTGGGGTTTGATTGGTTCAGAGTTGAATGAGTCTCAAGAGTGGGGTTTGATTGGTTCAGGGTTGAATGAATCTCAGGAGTGGGGTTTGATTGGTTCAGAGTTGAATGAATCTCAGGAGTGGGGTTTGATTGGTTCAGAGTTGAACGATGGGTCTCAGGAGTGGGGTTTGATTGGTTCAGAGTTGAATGAGTCTCACGAGTGGGGTTTGATTGGTTCAGAGTTGAATGAATCTCAGGAGTGGGGTTTGATTGGTTCAGAGTTGAACAATGGGTCTCAGGAGTGGGGTTTGATTGGTTCAGAGTTGAATGAGTCTCAGGAGTGGGGTTTGATTGGTTCAGGGTTGAATGAATCTCAGGAGTGGGGTTTGATTGGTTCAGGGTTGAACAATGGGTCTCAGGAGTAGGGTTTGATTGGTTCAGAGTTGAATGAGTCTCAGGAGTGGGGTTTGATTGGTTCAGAGTTGAATGAATCTCAGGAGTGGGGTTTGATTGGTTCAGAGTTGAATGAGTCTCAGGAGTGGGGTTTGATTGGTTCAGAGTTGAATGAATCTCAGGAGTAGGGTTTGATTGGTTCAGAGTTGAATGAGTCTCAGGAGTGGGGTTTGATTGGTTCAGAGTTGAATGAGTCTCAGGAGTGGGGTTTGATTGGTTCAGAGTTGAATGAATCTCAGGAGTGGGGTTTGATTGGTTCAGGGTTGAATGAGTCTCAGGAGTGGGGTTTGATTGGTTCAGAGTTGAATGAATCTCAGGAGTGGGGTTTGATTGGTTCAGGGTTGAATGAGTCTCAGGAGTGGGGTTTGATTGGTTCAGAGTTGAATGAGTCTCAGGAGTGGGGTTTGATTGGTTCAGAGTTGAACGATGGGTCTCAGGAGTGGGGTTTGATTGGTTCAGGGTTGAATGAGTCTCAGGAGTGGGGTTTGATTGGTTCAGGGTTGAATGAGTCTCAGGAATGGGGTTTGATTGGTTCAGGGTTGAATGATGGGTCTCAGGAGTGGGGTTTGGTTCAAAGTTGAATGAGTCTCAGGAGTGGGGTTTGATTGGTTCAGAGTTGAATGAGTCTCAGGAGTGGGGTTTGATTGGTTCAGGGTTGAATGAGTCTCAGGAGTGGGGTTTGATTGGTTCAGGGTTGAACGATGGGTCTCAGGAGTGGGGTTTGATTGGTTCAGAGTTGAATGAGTCTCAGGAGTGGGGTTTGATTGGTTCAGGGTTGAATGAGTCTCAGGAGTGGGGTTTGATTGGTTCAGAGTTGAACGATGGGTCTCAGGAGTGGGGTTTGATTGGTTCAGAGTTGAATGAATCTCAGGAGTGGGGTTTGATTGGTTCAGGGTTGAATGAGTCTCAGGAGTGGGGTTTGATTGGTTCAGGGTTGAATGAGTCTCAGGAGTGGGGTTTGATTGGTTCAGAGTTGAATGAGTCTCAGGAGTGGGGTTTGATTGGTTCAGAGTTGAATGAGTCTCAGGAGTGGGGTTTGATTGGTTCAGGGTTGAATGAGTCTCAGGAGTGGGGTTTGATTGGTTCAGGGTTGAACGATGGGTCTCAGGAGTGGGGTTTGATTGGTTCAGAGTTGAACGATGGGTCTCAGGAGTGGGGTTTGATTGGTTCAGAGTTGAATGAATCTCAGGAGTGGGGTTTGATTGGTTCAGGGTTGAATGAGTCTCAGGAGTGGGGTTTGATTGGTTCAGGGTTGAATGAGTCTCAGGAGTGGGGTTTGATTGGTTCAGAGTTGAATGAGTCTCAGGAGTGGGGTTTGATTGGTTCAGAGTTGAACGATGGGTCTCAGGAGTGGAGTTTGATTGGTTCAGGGTTGAATGAGTCTCAGGAGTGGGGTTTGATTGGTTCAGGGTTGAATGAATCTCAGGAGTGGGGTTTGATTGGTTCAGAGCTGAACGATGGGTCTCAGGAGTGGGGTTTGATTGGTTCAGGGTTGAATGAGTCTCAGGAGTGGGGTTTGATTGGTTCAGGGTTGAATGAGTCTCAGGAGTGGGGTTTGATTGGTTCTGGGTTGAATGATGGGTCTCAGGAGTGGGGTTTGGTTCAGAGTTGAATGAGTCTCTGGAGTGGGGATTGATTGGTTCAGGGTTGAATGAGTCTCAGGAGTGGGGTTTGATTGGTTCAGGGTTGAATGAGTCTCAGGAGTGGGGTTTGATTGGTTCAGGGTTGAATGAATCTCAGGAGTGGGGTTTGATTGGTTCAGAGTTGAACGATGGGTCTCAGGAGTGGGGTTTGATTGGTTCAGAGTTGAATGAGTCTCAGGAGTGGGGTTTGATTGGTTCAGAGTTGAACGATGGGTCTCAGGAGTGGGGTTTGATTGGTTCAGAGTTGAATGAATCTCAGGAGTGGGGTTTGATTGGTTCAGGGTTGAATGAGTCTCAGGAGTGGGGTTTGATTGGTTCAGGGTTGAATGGGTCTCAGGAGTGGGGTTTGATTGGTTCAGAGTTGAATGAGTCTCAGCAGTGGGGTTTGATTGGTTCAGGGTTGAATGAGTCTCAGGAGTGGGGTTTGATTGGTTCAGAGTTGAATGAGTCTCAGGAGTGGGGTTTGATTGGTTCAGAGTTGAACGATGGGTCTCAGGAGTGGAGTTTGATTGGTTCAGGGTTGAATGAGTCTCAGGAGTGGGGTTTGATTGGTTCAGGGTTGAATGAATCTCAGGAGTGGGGTTTGATTGGTTCAGAGCTGAACGATGGGTCTCAGGAGTGGGGTTTGATTGGTTCAGGGTTGAATGAGTCTCAGGAGTGGGGTTTGATTGGTTCAGGGTTGAATGAGTCTCAGGAGTGGGGTTTGATTGGTTCAGCGTTGAATGATGGGTCTCAGGAGTGGGGTTTGGTTCAGAGTTGAATGAGTCTCAGGAGTGGGGATTGATTGGTTCAGAGTTGAATGAGTCTCAGCAGTGGGGTTTGATTGGTTCAGGGTTGAATGAGTCTCAGGAGTGGGGTTTGATTGGTTCAGAGTTGAATGAGTCTCAGGAGTGGGGTTTGATTGGTTCAGGGTTGAATGAGTCTCAGGAGTGGGGTTTGATTGGTTCAGGGTTGAATGAGTCTCAGGAGTGGGGTTTGATTGGTTCAGAGTTGAATGAGTCTCAGGAGTGGGGTTTGATTGGTTCAGAGTTGAACGATGGGTCTCAGGAGTGGGGTTTGATTGGTTCAGGGTTGAATGAGTCTCAGGAGTGGGGTTTGATTGGTTCAGGGTTGAATGAATCTCAGGAGTGGGGTTTGATTGGTTCAGGGTTGAATGAGTCTCAGGAGTGGGGTTTGATTGGTTCAGGGTTGAATGATGGGTCTCAGGAGTGGGGTTTGATTGATTCAGAGTTGAATGAGTCTCAGGAGTGGGGTTTGATTGGTTCAGAGTTGAATGAGTCTCAGGAGTGGGGTTTGATTGGTTCAGGGTTGAATGAGTCTCAGGAGTGGGGTTTGATTGGTTCAGAGTTGAATGAGTCTCAGGAGTGGGGTTTGATTGGTTCAGGGTTGAATGAGTCTCAGGAGTGGGGTTTGATTGGTTCAGAGTTGAATGAATCTCAGGAGTGGGGTTTGATTGGTTCAGAGTTGAACGATGGGTCTCAGGAGTGGGGTTTGATTGGTTCAGAGTTGAACGATGGGTCTCAGGAGTGGGGTTTGATTGGTTCAGAGTTGAATGAGTCTCAGGAGTGGGGTTTGATTGGTTCAGAGTTGAACGATGGGTCTCAGGAGTGGAGTTTGATTGGTTCAGGGTTGAATGAGTCTCAGGAGTGGGGTTTGATTGGTTCAGGGTTGAATGAATCTCAGGAGTGGGGTTTGATTGGTTCAGAGCTGAACGATGGGTCTCAGGAGTGGGGTTTGATTGGTTCAGGGTTGAATGAGTCTCAGGAGTGGGGTTTGATTGGTTCAGGGTTGAATGAATCACAGGAGTGGGATTTGATTGGTTCAGGGTTGAACGATGGGTCTCAGGAGTGGGGTTTGATTGGTTCAGAGTTGAATGAGTCTCAGGAGTGGGGTTTGATTGGTTCAGAGTTGAACGATGGGTCTCAGGAGTGGGGTTTGATTGGTTCAGAGTTGAATGAATCTCAGGAGTGGGGTTTGATTGGTTCAGGGTTGAATGAGTCTCAGGAGTGGGGTTTGATTGGTTCAGGGTTGAATGAGTCTCAGGAGTGGGGTTTGATTGGTTCAGAGTTGAATGAGTCTCAGGAGTGGGGTTTGATTGGTTCAGAGTTGAACGATGGGTCTCAGGAGTGGAGTTTGATTGGTTCAGGGTTGAATGAGTCTCAGGAGTGGGGTTTGATTGGTTCAGGGTTGAATGAATCTCAGGAGTGGGGTTTGATTGGTTCAGAGCTGAATGATAGGTCTCAGGAGTGGGGTTTGATTGGTTCAGGGTTGAATGAATCTCAGGAGTGGGGTTTGATTGGTTCAGAGCTGAATGATAGGTCTCAGGAGTGGGGTTTGATTGGTTCAGAGTTGAATGAGTCTCAGGAGTGGGGTTTGATTGATTCAGAGTTGAATGAGTCTCAGGAGTGGGGTTTGATTGGTTCAGGGTTGAATGAATCACAGGAGTGGGGTTTGATTGGTTCAGGGTTGAATGAGTCTCAGGAGTGGGGTTTGATTGGTTCAGGGTTGAATGAATCACAGGAGTGGGGTTTGATTGTTTCAGGGTTGAATGAGTCTCAGGAGTGCAGTTTGATTGGTTCAGGGTTGAATGAGTCTCAGGAGTGGGGTTTGATTGGTTCAGGGTTGAATGAGTCTCAGGAGTGGGGTTTGATTGGTTCAGGGTTGAATGAATCACAGGAGTGGGGTTTGATTGGTTCAGGGTTGAATGAGTCTCAGGAGTGGGGTTTGATTGGTTCAGGGTTGAATGAGTCTCAGGAGTGGGGTTTGATTGGTTCAGGGTTGAATGATGGCTCTCAGGAGTGGGGTTTGATTGGTTCAGAGTTGAATGAGTCTCAGGAGTGGGGTTTGATTGGTTCAGGGTTGAATGAGTCTCAGGAGTGGGGTTTGATTGGTTCAGAGCTGAACGATGGGTCTCAGGAGTGGGGTTTGGTTCAGAGTTGAATGAGTCCCAGGAGTGGGGATTGATTGGTTCAGAGTTGAACGAGTCTCAGCAGTGGGGTTTGATTGGTTCAGGGTTGAATGAGTCTCAGGAGTGGGGTTTGATTGGTTCAGGGTTGAATGAGTCTCAGGAGTGGGGTTTGATTGGTTCAGAGTTGAATGAGTCTCAGGAGTGGGGTTTGATTGGTTCAGAGTTGAACGATGGGTCTCAGGAGTGGGGTTTGATTGGTTCAGGGTTGAATGAGTCTCAGGAGTGGGGTTTGATTGGTTCAGGGTTGAATGAATCTCAGGAGTGGGGTTTGATTGGTTCAGGGTTGAATGAGTCTCAGGAGTGGGGTTTGATTGGTTCAGGGTTGAATGAGTCTCAGGAGTGGGGTTTGATTGGTTCAGGGTTGAATGAGTCTCAGGAGTGGGGTTTGATTGGTTCAGGGTTGAATGATGGGTCTCAGGAGTGGGGTTTGATTGGTTCAGAGTTGAATGAGTCTCAGGAGTGGGGTTTGATTGGTTCAGAGTTGAATGAGTCTCAGGAGTGGGGTTTGATTGGTTCAGGGTTGAATGAGTCTCAGGAGTGGGGTTTGATTGGTTCAGAGTTGAATGAATCTCAGGAGTGGGGTTTGATTGGTTCAGGGTTGATTGAGTCTCAGGAGTGGGGTTTGATTGGTTCAGCGTTGAATGATGGGTCTCAGGAGTGGGGTTTGGTTCAGAGTTGAATCAGTCTCAGGAGTGGGGATTGATTGGTTCAGAGTTGAACGAGTCTCAGCAGTGGGGTTTGATTGGTTCAGGGTTGAATGAGTCTCAGGAGTGGGGTTTGATTGGTTCAGGGTTGAATGGGTCTCAGGAGTGGGGTTTGATTGGTTCAGGGTTGAATGAGTCTCAGGAGTGGGGTTTGATTGGTTCATGGTTGAATGGGTGTCAGGAGTGGGGTTTGATTGGTTCAGAGTTGAATGAGTCTCAGCAGTGGAGTTTGATTGGTTCAGAGTTGAATGAGTCTCAGGAGTGGGGTTTGATTGGTTCAGAGTTGAATGAGTCTCAGGAGTGGGGTTTGATTGGTTCAGAGTTGAATGAGTCTCAGGAGTGGGGTTTGATTGGTTCAGGGTTGAATGAGTCTCAGGAGTGGGGTTTGATTGGTTCAGAGTTGAATGAGTCTCAGGAGTGGGGTTTGATTGGTTCAGGGTTGAATGTATCTCAGGAGTGGGGTTTGATTGGTTCAGGGTTCAATGAGTCTCAGGAGTGGGGTTTGATTGGTTCAGGGTTGAATGAGTCTCAGGAGTGGGGTTTGATTGGTTCAGGGTTGAATGATGGGTCTCAGGAGTGGGGTTTGATTGGTTCATGAGTTGAATGAGTCTCAGGAGTGGGGTTTGATTGGTTCAGGGTTGAATGAGTCTCAGGAGTGGGGTTTGATTGGTTCAGAGTTGAATGAGTCTCAGGAGTGGGGTTTGATTGGTTCAGAGTTGAACGATGGGTCTCAGGAGTGGGGTTTGATTGGTTCGGGGTTGAATGAGTCTCAGGAGTGGGGTTTGATTGGTTCAGGGTTGAATGAATCTCAGGAGTGGGGTTTGATTGGTTCAGGGTTGAATGAGTCTCAGGAGTGGGGTTTGATTGGTTCAGGGTTGAATGATGGGTCTCAGGAGTGGGGTTTGATTGGTTCAGAGTTGAATGAATCTCAGGAGTGGGGTTTGATTGGTTCAGGGTTGAATGAATCTCAGGAGTGGGGTTTGATTGGTTCAGAGTTGAATGAATCTCAGGAGTGGGGTTTGATTGGTTCAGGGTTGAATGAGTCTCAGGAGTGGGGTTTGATTGGTTCAGGGTTGAATGGGTCTCAGGAGTGGGGTTTGATTGGTTCTGAGTTGAATGAGTCTCAGCAGTGGGGTTTGATTGGTTCAGGGTTGAATGAGTCTCAGGAGTGGGGTTTGATTGGTTCAGAGTTGAACGATGGGTCTCAGGAGTGGGGTTTGATTGGTTCAGAGTTGAATGAGTCTCAGGAGTGGGGTTTGATTGGTTCAGGGTTGAATGAGTCTCAGGAGTGGGGTTTGATTGGTTCAGGGTTGAATGTATCTCAGGAGTGGGGTTTGATTGGTTCAGGGTTCAATGAGTCTCAGGAGTGGGGTTTGATTGGTTCAGGGTTGAATGAGTCTCAGGAGTGGGGTTTGATTGGTTCAGGGTTGAATGATGGGTCTCAGGAGTGGGGTTTGATTGGTTCATGAGTTGAATGAGTCTCAGGAGTGGGGTTTGATTGGTTCAGAGTTGAATGAGTCTCAGGAGTGGGGTTTGATTGGTTCAGGGTTGAATGAGTCTCAGGAGTGGGGTTTGATTGGTTCAGAGTTGAATGAGTCTCAGGAGTGGGGTTTGATTGGTTCAGAGTTGAACGATGGGTCTCAGGAGTGGGGTTTGATTGGTTCAGGGTTGAATGAGTCTCAGGAGTGGGGTTTGATTGGTTCAGGGTTGAATGAATCTCAGGAGTGGGGTTTGATTGGTTCAGGGTTGAATGAGTCTCAGGAGTGGGGTTTGATTGGTTCAGGGTTGAATGAGTCTCAGGAGTGGGGTTTGATTGGTTCAGGGTTGAATGATGGGTCTCAGGAGTGGGGTTTGATTGGTTCAGAGTTGAATGAGTCTCAGGAGTGCGGTTTGATTGGTTCAGAGTTGAATGAGTCTCAGGAGTGGGGTTTGATTGGTTCAGGGTTGAATGAGTCTCAGGAGTGGGGTTTGATTGGTTCAGAGCTGAACGATGGGTCTCAGGAGTGGGGTTTGATTGGTTCAGGGTTGAATGAGTCTCAGGAGTGGGGTTTGATTGGTTCAGGGTTGAATGAGTCTCAGGAGTGGGGTTTGATTGGTTCAGGGTTGATTGAGTCTCAGGAATGGGGTTTGATTGGTTCAGCGTTGAATGATGGGTCTCAGGAGTGGGGTTTGGTTCAGAGTTGAATGAGTCTCAGCAGTGGGGTTTGATTGGTTCGGGGTTGAATGAGTCTCAGGAGTGGGGTTTGATTGGTTCAGAGTTGAATGAGTCTCAGGAGTGGGGTTTGATTGGTTCAGAGTTGAACGATGGGTCTCCGGAGTGGGGTTTGATTGGTTCGGGGTTGAATGAGTCTCAGGAGTGGGGTTTGATTGGTTCAGAGTTGAATGATGGGTCTCAGGAGTGGGGTTTGATTGGTTCAGAGTTGAACGATGGGTCTCAGGAGTGGGGTTTGATTGGTTCAGGGTTGAATGAGTCTCAGGAGTGGGGTTTGATTGGTTCAGAGTTGAACGATGGGTCTCAGGATTGGGGTTTGATTGGTTCAGAGTTGAATGAGTCTCAGGAGTGGGGTTTGATTGGTTCAGGGTTGAATGAGTCTCAGGAGTGGGGTTTGATTGGTTCAGAGTTGAATGAGTCTCAGGAGTGGGGTTTGATTGGTTCAGGGTTGAATGAGTCTCAGGAGTGGAGTTTGATTGGTTCAGAGTTGAATGAATCTCAGGAGTGGGGTTTGATTGGTTCAGAGTTGAACGATGGGTCTCAGGAGTGGGGTTTGATTGGTTCAGAGTTGAATGAGTCTCAGGAGTGGGGTTTGATTGGTTCAGAGTTGAACGATGGGTCTCAGGAGTGGGGTTTGATTGGTTCAGAGTTGAATGAATCTCAGGAGTGGGGTTTGATTGGTTCAGGGTTGAATGAGTCTCAGGAGTGGGGTTTGATTGGTTCAGGGTTGAATGGGTCTCAGGAGTGGGGTTTGATTGGTTCAGGGTTGAATGAGTCTCAGGAGTGGGGTTTGATTGGTTCATGTTTGAATGGGTGTCAGGAGTGTGGTTTGATTGGTTCAGAGATGAATGAGTCTCAGCAGTGGGGTTTGATTGGTTCAGAGTTGAACGATGGGTCTCAGGAGTGGAGTTTGATTGGTTCAGGGTTGAATGAGTCTCAGGAGTGGGGTTTGATTGGTTCAGAGTTGAATGAGTCTCAGCAGTGGGGTTTGATTGGTTCAGAGTTGAATGAGTCTCAGGAGTGGGGTTTGATTGGTTCAGAGTTGAACGATGGGTCTCAGGAGTGGAGTTTGATTGGTTCAGGGTTGAATGAGTCTCAGGAGTGGGGTTTGATTGGTTCAGGGTTGAATGAATCTCAGGAGTGGGGTTTGATTGGTTCAGAGTTGAATGAATCTCAGGAGTGGGGTTTGATTGGTTCAGGGTTGAATGAGTCTCAGGAGTGGGGTTTGCTTGGTTCAGGGTTGAATGGGTCTCAAGAGTGGGGTTTGATTGGTTCAGAGTTGAATGAGTCTCAGGAGTGGGGTTTGATTGGTTCAGGGTTGAATGAATCTCAGGAGTGGGGTTTGATTGGTTCAGAGTTGAATGAGTCTCAGGAGTGGGGTTTGATTGGTTCAGAGTTGAATGAGTCTCAGGAGTGGGGTTTGATTGGTTCAGGGTTGAATGAGTCTCAGGAGTGGGGTTTGATTGGTTCAGAGCTGAACGATGGGTCTCAGGAGTGGGGTTTGATTGGTTCAGGGTTGAATGAGTCTCAGGAGTGGGGTTTGATTGGTTCAGGGTTGAATGAGTCTCAGGAGTGGGGTTTGATTGGTTCAGAGTTGAATGAGTCTCAGGAGTGGGGTTTGATTGGTTCAGAGTTGAATGAGTCTCAGGAGTGGGGTTTGATTGGTTTAGGTTTGAATGAGTCTCAGGAGTGGGGTTTGATTGGTTCAGAGTTGAATGAGTCTCAGGAATGGGGTTTGATTGGTTCAGGGTTGAATGAGTCTCAGGAGTGGGGTTTGATTGGTTCAGGGTTGAATGAGTCTCAGGAGTGGGGTTTGATTGGTTCAGGGTTGAATGAGTCTCAGGAGTGGGGTTTGATTGGTTCAGGGTTGAATGAGTCTCAGGAGTGGGGTTTGATTGGTTCAGGGTTGAATGAATCTCAGGAGTGGGGTTTGATTGGTTCAGGGTTGAACGATGGGTCTCAGGAGTGGGGTTTGATTGGTTCAGAGTTGAATGAGTCTCAGGAGTGGGGTTTGATTGGTTCAGGGTTGAATGAGTCTCAGGAGTGGGGTTTGATTGGTTCAGGGTTGAATGTATCTCAGGAGTGGGGTTTGATTGGTTCAGAGTTGAATGAGTCTCAGGAGTGGGGTTTGATTGGTTCAGGGTTGAATGAGTCTCAGGAGTGGGGTTTGATTGGTTCAGAGCTGAACGATGGGTCTCAGGAGTGGGGTTTGATTGGTTCAGAGTTGAATGAGTCTCAGGAGTGCGGTTTGATTGGTTCAGGGTTGAATGAATCTCAGGAGTGGGGTTTGATTGGTTCAGGGTTGAATGAGTCTCAGGAGTGGGATTTGATTGGTTCAGGGTTGAATGGGTCTCAGAAGTGGGGTTTGATTGGTTCTGAGTTGAATGAGTCTCAGCAGTGGGGTTTGATTGGTTCAGGGTTGAATGAGTCTCAGGAGTGGGGTTTGATTGGTTCAGCGTTCAACGATGGGTCTCAGGAGTGGGATTTGATTGGTTCAGGGTTGAATGAGTCTCAGGAGTGGGGTTTGATTGGTTCAGGGTTGAATGTATCTCAGGAGTGGGGTTTGATTGGTTCAGGGTTGAATGAGTCTCATGAGTGGGGTTTGATTGGTTCAGGGTTGAATGAGTCTCAGGAGTGGGGTTTGATTGGTTCAGGGTTGAATGAGTCTCAGGAGTGGGGTTTGATTTTTTTTCAGGGTTGAATGATGGGCCTCAGGAGTGGGGTTTGATTGGTTCATGAGTTGAATGAGTCTCAGGAGTCGGGTTTGATTGGTTCAGAGTTGAATGAGTCTCAGGAGTGGGGTTTGATTGGTTCAGAGTTGAACGATGGGTCTCAGGAGTGGGGTTTGATTGGTTCAGAGTTGAATGAGTCTCAGGAGTGGGGTTTGATTGGTTCAGAGTTGAACGATGGGTCTCAGGAGTTGGGTTTGATTGGTTCAGAGTTGAATGAGTCTCAGGAGTGGGGTTTAGAGTCATCGAGTTATACAGCACGGATTGAGGCCCTTTGGCCCATCGTGTCCGCGCCGGCCATCCAGCCCTGTCTACTCTAATCCCATATTCCAGCATTTGGTCCGTAGCCTTGTATGCTATGGCATTTCAAGTGCTCATCCAAATGCTTCTTGAATGTTGTGAGGGTTCCTGCCTCCACAACCCTTTCAGGCAGTGAGTTCCAGACTCCAACCACCCTCTGGGTGAAAAAGTTCTTTCTCAAATCCCCTCTAAACCTCCCGCCTTTTACCTTGAATCTATGTCCCCTTGTTATAGAACCCTCAACGAAGGGAAAAAGCTCCTTAGTATCCATCCTATCTGTGCCCCTCATAATTTTGTACACCTCAATCATGTCCCCCCTCAGCCTCCTCTGCTCCAAGGAAAACAAACCCAATCTTCCCAGTCTCTCTTCATAGCTGAAGCGCTCCAGCCCTGGTAACATCCTGGTGAATCTCCTCTGCACCCTCTCCAAAGCGATCACATCCTTCCTGTAGTGTGGCGACCAGAACTGCACACAGTACTCCAGCTGTGGCCTAACCAGTGTTTTATACAGCTCCATCATAACCTCCTTGCTCTTATATTCTATGCCTCGGCTAATAAAGGCAAGTATCCCATATGCCTTCTTTACCACCTTATCTACCTGTTCCGCCACCTTCAGGGATCTGTGAACTTGCACACCGAGATCCCTCTGACCCTCTGTCTTGCCTAGGGTCCTCCCATTCATTGTGTATTCCCTTGCCTTGTTAGTCCCTCCAAAGTGCATCACCTCGCACTTTTCCGGGTTAAATTCCATTTGCCACTGTTCCGCCCATCTGACCAACCCATCTATATCGTCCTGCAGACTGAGGCTATCCTCCTCGCTATTTACCACCCTACCAATTTTTGTATCATCAGCGAACTTACTGATCGTACCTTTTACATTCATATCCAAGTCGTTAATGTAGACCACAAACAGCAAGGGACCCAGCACCGATCCCTGTGGTACCCCACTGGCCACAGGCTTCCAGTCACAAAAACAACCTTCGACCATCACCCTCTGCCTTCTGCCACTAAGCCAGTTTTGTATCCAAAGTGCCAAGGCACCCTGGATTCCATGGGCTCGTACCTTCTTGACCAGTCTCCTGTGGGGGACTTTATCGAAGGCCTTACTGAAATCCATGTATACCACATCCACTGCGTTACCCTCATCCACACGCCTAGTCACCCCCTCAAAAAATTCAATCAAATTAGTCAGACATGATCTTCCCTTGACAAAGCCATGTTGACTATCCCTGATTAATCCTTGCTTCTCCAAGTGGAGACTAATTTTGTCCTTCAGAATTTTTTCCAATAATTTTCCTACCACTGATGTTAGGCTCACTGGCCTGTAGTTCCCCGGTTTTTCCCTACTCCCCTTCTTAAATAATGGTACTACATTAGCGGCTCTCCAGTCCTCTGGCACATCCCCTGTGGCCAGAGAGGTTCTGAATATATGTGTCAGAGCCCCCGCAATCTCCTCCTTTGCCTCACACAGTAGCCTGGGATACATTTCGTCCGGGCCTGGGGATTTATCCATTTTTAGGCCTGCTAAAACCGCCAATACCTCCTCCCGCTCGATGTTAATATGTTCGAGTATATCACAGTCCCCCTGCCGTATTTCTATGTCTACATCGTCCTTCTCCATAGTGAAAACAGATGCAAAAAATTCATTTAGAACCCCTCCTACATCTGCCGGCTCCACACACAGATTGCCATTTTTGTCCCTAATGGGCCCTATTTTTTCCCTAGTCATCCTCTTACCCTTAATATACTTATAAAACATCTTAGGATTTTCCTTTATTTTGCTCGCCAGTGTTATTTCATGGCCCCTCCTTGATCTCCTAATTTCTTTTTTAAGTATCCCCCTGCACTTTTTGTACTCCTCTAGGGCTTCCTCCGTCTTTAGCCTTTTGTATCTGCCAAAAGCCCTCCTTTTTTTCCTAATCCATTCTCGTATATCCCCTGACATCCAAGGTTCCCTGGAGTTCTTGGAACCACCCTTGACCTTTACGGGAACATGTTGCCATTGTATGGTCTCAATCTCCCTTCTGAAAGACTCCCATTGCTCCGATGTGGATTTTCCTACAAGCAGCTGATCCCAGTCCATTTTGGCCAGATCCTGCCTTATCCTATTAAAATCGGCCTTCCCCCAATTTAGAACCTTTATTTCCGGCCCCTCCCTGTCCTTTTCCATGACCACCTTAAATCTCACCGAATTATGGTCACTGTCACCAAAGTGCTCACCTACGAGCACTTCTTCCACTTGGCCGGCCACATTCCCTAGAATTAGGTCCAGTACTGCCCCCTCTCTTGTAGGACTTTCCACATGCTGGCTCAAAAAGCTCTCCTGGATGCACGTTAAGAATTTTGTACCCTCTAAGCCTTTTACACTCTGAGTATCCCAGTTAATATTGGGGAAGTTGAAATCCCCCACTATTATTACCCTATTATTTGCACAATTATCTGAGATTTGCCTACATATCTGTTCCTCTATCTCCCCCTGACTGATTGGGGGCCTATAGTACACTCCCATCAAAGTGCTTGCCCCCTTTTTGTTTTTAAGCTCCACCCATATGGCCTCATTAGAGGAACCTGCTAATATATCATCCCTCCTTATGGCAGTAATTGATTCTTTAATTAATATTGCGACCCCCCCTCCTCTTATACCTCCCCCTCTGTCTCGCCTGAAGATTCTGTCCCCCGGAATATTGAGCTGCCAGTCTTGCCCCTCCCTCAACCATGTCTCTGTGACAGCAACAATATCATACTCCCATGTGTTTATCAACACCTTCAGTTCATCCACCTTATTCGCAAGACTCCTTGCATTAAAATAGATGCCATCCAGCCTTGCCCTCACATATTTGCCCTGTCTTCCAAGCTGACTTGTTTTTTTCTCTATATTTGGCTGCACATCACCCCCTATTGTAGCTCCACTCTGTATCCCATCCCCCTGCCAAGTTAGTTTAAACCACCCCCAACAGTGCTAGCAAACCTCCCCGCAAGGATATTTGTCCCGCTCTGGTTCAGGTGCAACCCGTCCGACTTGTACAAGTCCCACCTTCCCCAGAAGCAGGCCCAGTGATCCAGGAAACTGAAACCCTCCCTCCTGCACCAACTCTTTAGCCACGCATTCATCTGTTCTATCCTCCTATTTCTATACTCACTAGCCCGTGGCACTGGGAGTAATCCAGAGATTACAACCTTTGAGGTCCTGCTCTTTAATCTGCTACCTTGCTCCCTAAATTCTTGATGCAGGACCTCATCTCCCTTCCTACCTATGTCGTTGGTCCCAATGTGGACCACGACCTCTGCCTGCTCACCCTCCCCCTTGAGAATGCCCTGAAGCCGCTCAGTGACATCCATGACCCTGGCACCAGGGAGGCAACAAACCATCCCAGAGTCACGTTTACGGCCACAGAAACGCCTGTCTGTTCCCCTTACGATAGAATCCCCTACCACTATAGCTCTTCCACTCTTTTTCCTCCCAGCCTGTGCAGCAGAGCTACCCCTGGTGCCAGGAAGTTGGCTGCTGCTGCCTTCCCCTGATAAGTCATCCCCCTCAACAATATCCAAAGCGGTATATTTGTTTGAGAGGGGGACGGCCACAGGGGACCCCTGCACTGCCTGACTGCTCCTCTTACTCTGCCTGGTGGTCACCCAATTACTTCCTGCCTGTACAACCTTTACCTGCGGTGTGACCATCTCACGAAACGTGCTATCCACGACGTTCTCAGCATCGCGAATGCTCCTTAATGAATCCATCCGCAGCTCCAGTGCCGCAATGCGGTTTGTCAGTAGCTGCAGCTGGATACATTTCCCGCACACATGGTCGTCAGGGACACCGGAAGGGTCCCTGATTTCCCACATAGAGCAGGAAGAGCATAACACGGGGCTGGGCTGTCCTGACATGACTTACCCTTTAACTAATTAATTCAAATTAAATGAATCCCACCAATTTCACTTCAATTAAAAAGGTATACTCAAGGGCCCTTGCTGAACAGCAGTCCCCCACTACACAACAGAGACCCGAGAATCCACAAACTCGAACCTCAGACAAATTGGATCAGAGTTGAATGAGTCTCAGGAGTGGGGTTTGATTGGTTCAGAGTTGAATGAATCTCAGGAGTGGGGTATGATTGGTTCAGGGTTGAATGATGGGTCTCAGGAGTGGGGTTTGATTGGTTCAGAGTTGAACGATGGGTCTCAGGAGTGGGGTTTGATTGGTTCAGAGTTGAATGAGTCTCAGGAGTGGGGTTTGATTGGTTCAGTATTGAACGATGGGTCTCAGGAGTGGGGTTTGATTGGTTCAGGGTTGAATGAGTCTCAGGAGTGGGATTTGATTGGTTCAGAGTTGAATGAATCTCAGGAGTGGGGTTTGATTGGTTCAGAGTTGAACGATGGGTCTCAGGAGTGGGGTTTGATTGGTTCAGGGTTGAATGAGTCTCAGGGGTGGGGTTTGATTGGTTCAGAGTTGATTGAGTCTCAGGAGTGGGGTTTGATTGGTTCAGGGTTGAATGAGTCTCAGGAGTGGGGTTTGATTGGTTCAGGGTTGAACGATGGGTCTCAGGAGTGGGGTTTGATTGGTTCAGGGTTGAACGATGGGTCTCAGGAGTGGGGTTTGATTGGTTCAGAGTTGAACTCAGTTTTGAGATCTTCACATTTTCTCTATTAACAGGTTTGTAACAGTAACAAGAACTGCCACTGTGAAGCTCACTGGGCCCCTCCGTATTGCGATAAACCTGGATTAGGAGGCAGTATCGACAGTGGCCCCGTGCACAGAGACAGTAAGAGGCACTTCTACACTCTGATGAATATATGCGCCCTCAGTTGCTGGTGTACCCTCTCAACTCTAAACCCTGGGTTCAAAAACAGCCCAGGCAGAATGGCAGAGGCCTCCAATGACCTTCACACACAACAGTCAGAGCCACATCGCCAATGTGATGTAGAGCGAGTTGTGATTTGGGTATGAGCAATGCCCTTCATGTTCTCAGAGTCCATGGGTTGTGATTTGGGTATGAGCAATGCCCTTCATGTTCTGAGAGTCCATGGGTTGTGAATTTTTCCTATTCAATCAGGTCAGTGACTTGTCTTAAGCTGTGAACTGGAGGAGCTCTGTGCCCAGTCAAAGGTCTCGTTCCCATTCCCAATGCTCTCTCCCGTTCCCGATGCCATGTCCCTTTCCCGGTGCCGTGTCCCGTTCCCGATGCTCTCTCCCGTTCCCGGTGCCGTGTCCCGTTCCCGATGCTCTCTCCCGTTCCCGATGCTCTCTCCCGTTCCCGATGCTCTCTCCCGTTCCCGGTGCCGTGTCCCGTTCCCGATGCTCTCTCCCGTTCCCGGTGCCGTGTCCCGTTCCCGATGCTCTCTCCCGTTCCCGATGCTCTCTCCCGTTCCCGATGCTCTCTCCCGTTCCCGGTGCCGTGTCCCGTTCCCGATGCTCTCTCCCGTTCCCGATGCTCTCTCCCGTTCCCGGTGCCGTGTCCCGTTCCCGATGCTCTCTCCCGTTCCCGATGCTCTCTCCCGTTCCCGGTGCCGTGTCCCGTTCCCGATGCTCTCTCCCGTTCCCGATGCTCTCTCCCGTTCCCGATGCTCTGTCCCCTGCCGAGATCCCCTTGTCCATTGTGCTCTGTACTGATGGCTCAACTTTATTGATTTGACAAAACATTTTAAAAAGATGTAAAATTATTTTTCTATAGAAACGTATCTGAACTGAACCTGTCAACTCCACTAAAACTCTGGAATAATTGAGTGGCTTCCAGCTGGTTCCTGTCGAAGGGACAAAGCTTGTGATCAGAGTGAGTGCGACAGCCCATCTGACCCAAGGGCTGGCACAGCCTGTAACTAAGATCCTCAGTCTGATGCTCCCAATGTCTTGGACCTGCCTCTGCCACTCCTGGGACCCTAACCAGGGGATCCCACAGCTGGACACTCCCGGGACCCACAGCTGGACACTCCCGGGACCCACAGCTGGACTCTCCAGGGACCCACAGCTGGACACTCCCGGGACTCACAGCTTGGACACTCTCGGAACCCACAGGCTGGACTCTCCAGGGATCCACAGCTGGACTCTCCAGGGATCCACAGCTGGACACTCCCGGGACCCACAGCTGGACTCTCCAGGGACCCACAGCTGGACACTCCCGGGACTCACAGCTTGGACACTCTCGGGACCCACAGGCTGGACTCTCCAGGGATCCACAGCTGGACTCTCCAGGGATCCACAGCTGGACACTCACTGGACCCAGCTGGACACTCGCGGTGCCTGGGTCTGGTGCGAGGTTTCAGCAGGTGGACTGTGTGTTTTAATGTGTACTCACTCCTCTCTGCTCACAGACCACAAGGCCCTGTTGATTGGACTGTTAATCACATTTTTGATGCTGATCCCAGCCGTGCTCTTCAGCCTCTACTGCTGCTACAAACGGAGGGCAGCACTGTGGAAAAGGTGGAAGGAATACCGGCAACAAACAGCCCAGGTGGACAGGTAATGTGACAACTGGACTCAGCCCAACCTCCATCACAGGAACACCTCAACATCCTCCGAGATTACAGGACAGAGGCCCAGGAATATACAACATCATTAACTCATGGCCCGTCACACCGAGTCCAGGTTACACTGTGTCACACCGAGTCCAGGTTACACTGTGTCACACCGAGTCCAGGTTACACTGTGTCACACCGAGCCCACCTCACACTGTGTCACACCGAGCCCACCTCACACTGTGACACACCGAGTCCAGGTTACACTGTGTCACACCGAGCCCACCTCACACTGTGTCACACCGAGCCCACCTCACACTGTGTCACACCGAGCCCACCTCACACTGTGTCACACCGAGCCCACCTCACACTGTGTCACACCGAGCCCACCTCACACTGTGTCACACCGAGCCCACCTCACACTGTGTCACACCGAGCCCACCTCACACTGTGTCACACCGAGCCCACCTCACACTGTGTCACACCGAGCCCACCTCACACTGTGTCACACCGAGTCCACCTCACACTGTGTCACACCGAGCCCACCTCACACTGTGTCACACCGAGCCCACCTCACACTGTGTCACACCGAGCCCACCTCACACTGTGTCACACCGAGCCCACCTCACACTGTGTCACACCGAGCCCACGTCACACTGTGTCACACCGAGCCCACCTCACACTGTGTCACACCGAGTCCACCTCACACTGTGTCACACCGAGTCCACCTCACACTGTGTCACACCGAGTCCACCTCACACTGTGTCACACCGAGTCCACGTCACACTGTGTCACACCGAGCCCACCTCACACTGTGTCACACCGAGCCCACCTCACACTGTGTCACACCGAGTCCACGACACACTGTGTCACACCGAGCCCACCTCACACTGTGTCACACCGAGCCCACCTCACACTGTGTCACACCGAGTCCACGACACACTGTGTCACACCGAGTCCACCTCACACTGTGTCACACCGAGCCCACCTCACACTGTGTCACACCGAGCCCACCTCACACTGTGTCACACCGAGTCCACCTCACACTGTGTCACACCGAGTCCACCTCACACTGTGTCACACCGAGCCCACGTCACACTGTGTCACACCGAGCCCACCTCACACTGTGTCACACCGAGCCCACCTCACACTGTGTCACACCGAGCCCACCTCACACTGTGTCACACCGAGTCCACCTCACACTGTGTCACACCGAGCCCACCTCACACTGTGTCACACCGAGCCCACCTCACACTGTGTCACACCGAGCCAACCTCACACTGTGTCACACCGAGCCCACCTCACACTGTGTCACACCGAGCCCACCTCACACTGTGTCACACCGAGCCCACCTCACACTGTGTCACACCGAGCCCACCTCACACTGTGTCACACCGAGCCCACCTCACACTGTGTCACACCGAGCCCACCTCACACTGTGTCACACCGAGCCCACCTCACACTGTGTCACACCGAGCCCACCTCACACTGTGTCACACCGAGCCCACCTCACACTGTGTCACACCGAGCCCACCTCACACTGTGTCACACCGAGCCCACGTCACACTGTGTCACACCGAGTCCACCTCACACTGTGTCACACCGAGCCCACCTCACACTGTGTCACACCGAGCCCACCTCACACTGTGTCACACCGAGCCCACCTCACAGTGTGTCACACCGAGTCCACCTCACACTGTGTCACACCGAGCCCACCTCACACTGTGTCACACCGAGCCCACCTCACACTGTGTCACACCGAGCCCACCTCACACTGTGTCACACCGAGCCCACCTCACACTGTGTCACACCGAGCCCACGACACACTGTGTCACACCGAGCCCACCTCACACTGTGTCACACCGAGTCCACGACACACTGTGTCACACCGAGCCCACCTCACACTGTGTCACACCGAGCCCACCTCACACTGTGACACACCGAGCCCACCTCACACTGTGTCACACCGAGCCCACCTCACACTGTGTCACACCGAGTCCACGTCACACTGTGTCACACCGAGCCCACCTCACACTGTGTCACACCGAGTCCACGACACACTGTGTCACACCGAGCCCACCTCACACTGTGTCACACCGAGCCCACCTCACACTGTGTCACACCGAGCCCACCTCACACTGTGTCACACCGAGACCACGTCACACTGTGTCACACCGAGCCCACCTCACACTGTGTCACACCGAGCCCACCTCACACTGTGTCACACCGAGCCCACCTCACACTGTGTCACACCGAGTCCACGTCACACTGTGTCACACCGAGCCCACCTCACACTGTGTCACACCGAGCCCACCTCACACTGTGTCACACCGAGCCCACCTCACACTGTGTCACACCGAGCCCACCTCACACTGTGTCACACCGAGCCCACCTCACACTGTGTCACACCGAGCCCACCTCACACTGTGTCACACCGAGCCCACCTCACACTGTGTCACACCGAGCCCACCTCACACTGTGTCACACCGAGTCCACCTCACACTGTGTCACACCGAGCCCACCTCACACTGTGTCACACCGAGCCCACCTCACACTGTGTCACACCGAGTCCACCTCACACTGTGTCACACCGAGCCCACCTCACACTGTGTCACACCGAGCCCACCTCACACTGTGTCACACCGAGCCCACCTCACACTGTGTCACACCGAGCCCACCTCACACTGTGTCACACCGAGCCCACCTCACACTGTGTCACACCGAGCCCACCTCACACTGTGTCACACCGAGCCCACCTCACACTGTGTCACACCGAGTCCACCTCACACTGTGTCACACCGAGCCCACCTCACACTGTGTCACACCGAGCCCACCTCACACTGTGTCACACCGAGTCCACCTCACACTGTGTCACACCGAGTCCACCTCACACTGTGTCACACCGAGCCCACCTCACACTGTGTCACACCGAGCCCACCTCACACTGTGTCACACCGAGTCCACCTCACACTGTGTCACACCGAGTCCACCTCACACTGTGTCACTCCGAGCCCACCTCACACTGTGTCACACCGAGTCCACGACACACTGTGTCACACCGAGCCCACCTCACACTGTGTCACACCGAGCCCACCTCACACTGTGTCACACCGAGCCCACCTAACACTGTGTCACACCGAGCCCACCTCACACTGTGTCACACCGAGCCCACCTCACACTGTGTCACACCGAGCCCACCTCACACTGTGTCACACCGAGTCCGCCTCACACTGTGTCACACCGAGTCCACCTCACACTGTGTCACACCGAGTCCACGACACACTGTGTCACACCGAGCCCACCTCACACTGTGTCACACCGAGCCCAGGTTACACTGTGTCACACCGAGCCCACCTCACACTGTGTCACACCGAGTCCACCTCACACTGTGTCACACCGAGTCCACGACACACTGTGTCACACCGAGCCCACCTCACACTGTGTCACACCGAGCCCAGGTTACACTGTGTCACACCGAGCCCACCTCACACTGTGTCACACCGAGTCCACGACACACTGTGTCACACCGAGCCCACCTCACACTGTGTCACACCGAGTCCACCTCACACTGTGTCACACCGAGTCCACCTCACACTGTGTCACACCGAGTCCACCTCACACTGTGTCACACCGAGTCCACCTCACACTGTGTCACACCGAGTCCACCTCACACTGTGTCACACCGAGTCCACCTCACACTGTGTCACACCGAGTCCACCTCACACTGTGTCACACCGAGTCCACCTCACACTGTGTCACACCGAGCCCACCTCACACTGTGTCACACCGAGCCCACCTCACACTGTGTCACACCGAGCCCACCTCACACTGTGTCACACCGAGCCCACCTCACACTGTGTCACACCGAGCCCACCTCACACTGTGTCACACCGAGCCCACCTCACACTGTGTCACACCGAGCCCACCTCACACTGTGTCACACCGAGTCCACGACACACTGTGTCACACCGAGCCCACCTCACACTGTGTCACACCGAGCCCACCTCACACTGTGTCACACCGAGCCCACCTCACACTGTGTCACACCGAGTCCACCTCACACTGTGTCACACCGAGTCCACGACACACTGTGTCACACCGAGCCCACCTCACACTGTGTCACACCGAGCCCACCTCACACTGTGTCACACCGAGTCCACCTCACACTGTGTCACACCGAGTCCACCTCACACTGTGTCACACCGAGTCCACGACACACTGTGTCACACCGACCTCACACTGTGTCACACCGAGCCCACCTCACACTGTGTCACACCGAGCCCACCTCACACTGTCACACCGAGCCCACCTCACACTGTGTCACACCGAGTCCACCTCACACTGTGTCACACCGAGCCCACCTCACACTGTGTCACACCGAGTCCACCTCACACTGTGTCACACCGAGCCCACCTCACACTGTGTCACACCGAGCCCACCTCACACTGTGTCACACCGAGCCCACCTCACACTGTGTCACACCGAGTCCACCTCACACTGTGTCACACCGAGCCCACCTCACACTGTGTCACACCGAGCCCACCTCACACTGTGTCACACCGAGTCCACGACACACTGTGTCACACCGAGCCCACCTCACACTGTGTCACACCGAGCCCACCTCACACTGTGTCACACCGAGCCCAGGTCACACTGTGTCACACCGAGCCCACCTCACACTGTGTCACACCGAGCCCACCTCACACTGTGTCACACCGAGCCCACCTCACACTGTGTCACACCGAGTCCACCTCACACTGTGTCACACCGAGTCCACGACACACTGTGTCACACCGAGCCCACCTCACACTGTGTCACACCGAGTCCACCTCACACTGTGTCACACCGAGTCCACGTCACACTGTGTCACACCGAGTCCACCTCACACTGTGTCACACCGAGCCCACCTCACACTGTGTCACACCGAGTCCACCTCACACTGTGTCACACCGAGTCCACGTCACACTGTGTCACACCGAGCCCACCTCACACTGTCACACCGAGCCCACCTCACACTGTGTCACACCGAGCCCACCTCACACTGTGTCACACCGAGTCCACCTCACACTGTGTCACACCGAGTCCACCTCACACTGTGTCACACCGAGCCCACCTCACACTGTGTCACACCGAGCCCACCTCACACTGTGTCACACCGAGCCCACCTCACACTGTGTCACACCGAGCCCACGTCACACTGTGTCACACCGAGCCCACGTCACACTGTCACACCGAGCCCACCTCACACTGTGTCACACCGAGCCCACCTCACACTGTGTCACACCGAGCCCACGTCACACTGTGTCACACCGAGTCCACGACACACTGTGTCACACCGAGCCCACCTCACACTGTGTCACACCGAGCCCACCTCACACTGTGTCACACCGAGCCCACCTCACACTGTGTCACACCGAGCCCACCTCACACTGTGTCACACCGAGTCCACGACACACTGTGTCACCCCGAGTCCACCTCACACTGTGACACACCGAGTCCACGACACACTGTGTCACACCGAGTCCACCTCACACTGTGTCACACCGAGCCCACCTCACACTGTGTCACACCGAGCCCACCTCACACTGTGTCACACCGAGCCCACGTCACACTGTGTCACACCGAGCCCACGTCACACTGTCACACCGAGCCCACCTCACACTGTGTCACACCGAGCCCACCTCACACTGTGTCACACCGAGCCCACCTCACACTGTGTCACACCGAGTCCACCTCACACTGTGTCACACCGAGCCCACCTCACACTGTGTCACACCGAGTCCACCTCACACTGTGTCACACCGAGTCCACCTCACACTGTGTCACACCGAGTCCACGTCACACTGTGTCACACCGAGCCCACCTCACACTGTGTCACACCGAGCCCACCTCACACTGTGTCACACCGAGCCCACCTCACACTGTGTCACACCGAGCCCACCTCACACTGTGTCACACCGAGCCCACCTCACACTGTGTCACACCGAGTCCACCTCACACTGTGTCACACCGAGCCCACCTCACACTGTGTCACACCGAGCCCACCTCACACTGTGTCACACCGAGCCCACCTCACACTGTGTCACACCGAGCCCACCTCACACTGTGTCACACCGAGCCCACCTCACACTGTGTCACACCGAGCCCACCTCACACTGTGTCACACCGAGCCCACGACACACTGTGTCACACCGAGCCCACCTCACACTGTGTCACACCGAGTCCACGACACACTGTGTCACACCGAGTCCACCTCACACTGTGTCACACCGAGCCCACCTCACACTGTGTCACACCGAGCCCACCTCACACTGTGTCACACCGAGCCCACCTCACACTGTGTCACACCGAGCCCACCTCACACTGTGTCACACCGAGCCCACCTCACACTGTGTCACACCGAGCCCACCTCACACTGTGTCACACCGAGCCCACCTCACACTGTGTCACACCGAGCCCACCTCACACTGTGTCACACCGAGCCCACCTCACACTGTGTCACACCGAGCCCACCTAACACTGTGTCACACCGAGTCCACCTCACACTGTGTCACACCGAGCCCACCTCACAGTGTGTCACACCGAGCCCACCTCACACTGTGTCACACCGAGCCCACCTCACACTGTGTCACACCGAGCCCACCTCACACTGTGTCACACCGAGCCCACCTCACACTGTGTCACCCCGAGTCCACCTCACACTGTGTCACACCGAGTCCACCTCACACTGTGTCACACCGAGTCCACCTCACACTGTGTCACACCGAGCCCACCTCACACTGTGTCACACCGAGTCCACCTCACACTGTGTCACACCGAGTCCACCTCACACTGTGTCACCCCGAGTCCACCTCACACTGTGTCACACCGAGTCCACCTCACACTGTGTCACACCGAGCCCACCTCACACTGTGTCACACCGAGTCCACCTCACACTGTGTCACACCGAGTCCACCTCACACTGTGTCACACCGAGCCCACCTCACACTGTGTCACACCGAGTCCACCTCACACTGTGTCACACCGAGCCCACCTCACACTGTCACACCGAGCCCACCTCACACTGTGTCACACCGAGCCCACCTCACACTGTGTCACACCGAGCCCACCTCACACTGTGTCACACCGAGTCCACCTCACACTGTGTCACACCGAGCCCACCTCACACTGTGTCACACCGAGTCCACCTCACACTGTGTCACACCGAGCCCACCTCACACTGTGTCACACCGAGCCCACCTCACACTGTGTCACACCGAGTCCACCTCACACTGTGTCACACCGAGCCCACCTCACACTGTGTCACACCGAGCCCACCTCACACTGTGTCACACCGAGTCCACCTCACACTGTGTCACACCGAGTCCACCTCACACTGTGTCACACCGAGCCCACCTCACACTGTGTCACACCGAGTCCACCTCACACTGTGTCACACCGAGTCCACCTCACACTGTGTCACACCGAGCCCACCTCACACTGTGTCACACCGAGCCCACCTCACACTGTGTCACACCGAGTCCACCTCACACTGTGTCACACCGAGCCCACCTCACACTGTGTCACACCGAGTCCACCTCACACTGTGTCACACCGAGCCCACCTCACACTGTGTCACACCGAGCCCACCTCACACTGTGTCACACCGAGCCCACCTCACACTGTGTCACACCGAGCCCACCTCACACTGTGTCACACCGAGCCCACCTCACACTGTGTCACACCGAGCCCACCTCACACTGTGTCACACCGAGCCCACGACACACTGTGTCACACCGAGCCCACCTCACACTGTGTCACACCGAGTCCACGACACACTGTGTCACACCGAGTCCACCTCACACTGTGTCACACCGAGCCCACCTCACACTGTGTCACACCGAGCCCACCTCACACTGTGTCACACCGAGCCCACCTCACACTGTGTCACACCGAGCCCACCTCACACTGTGTCACACCGAGCCCACCTCACACTGTGTCACACCGAGCCCACCTCACACTGTGTCACACCGAGCCCACCTCACACTGTGTCACACCGAGCCCACCTCACACTGTGTCACACCGAGCCCACCTCACACTGTGTCACACCGAGCCCACCTCACACTGTGTCACACCGAGTCCACCTCACACTGTGTCACCCCGAGTCCACCTCACACTGTGTCACACCGAGTCCACCTCACACTGTGTCACACCGAGTCCACCTCACACTGTGTCACACCGAGCCCACCTCACACTGTGTCACACCGAGTCCACCTCACACTGTGTCACACCGAGTCCACCTCACACTGTGTCACACCGAGCCCACCTCACACTGTGTCACACCGAGTCCACCTCACACTGTGTCACACCGAGCCCACCTCACACTGTCACACCGAGCCCACCTCACACTGTGTCACACCGAGCCCACCTCACACTGTGTCACACCGAGCCCACCTCACACTGTGTCACACCGAGTCCACCTCACACTGTGTCACACCGAGCCCACCTCACACTGTGTCACACCGAGTCCACCTCACACTGTGTCACACCGAGCCCACCTCACACTGTGTCACACCGAGCCCACCTCACACTGTGTCACACCGAGTCCACCTCACACTGTGTCACACCGAGCCCACCTCACACTGTGTCACACCGAGCCCACCTCACACTGTGTCACACCGAGTCCACCTCACACTGTGTCACACCGAGTCCACCTCACACTGTGTCACACCGAGCCCACCTCACACTGTGTCACACCGAGTCCACCTCACACTGTGTCACACCGAGTCCACCTCACACTGTGTCACACCGAGCCCACCTCACACTGTGTCACACCGAGCCCACCTCACACTGTGTCACACCGAGTCCACCTCACACTGTGTCACACCGAGCCCACCTCACACTGTGTCACACCGAGTCCACCTCACACTGTGTCACACCGAGTCCACGACACACTGTGTCACACCGAGTCCACCTCACACTGTGTCACACCGAGCCCACCTCACACTGTCACACCGAGTCCAGGTTACACTGTGTCACACCGAGCCCACCTCACACTGTGTCACACCGAGCCCACCTCACACTGTGTCACACCGAGTCCACCTCACACTGTGTCACACCGAGTCCACGACACACTGTGTCACACCGAGTCCACGACACACTGTGTCACACCGAGCCCACCTCACACTGTGTCACACCGAGCCCACCTCACACTGTCACACCGAGCCCACCTCACACTGTGTCACACCGAGCCCACCTCACACTGTGTCACACCGAGCCCACCTCACACTGTGTCACACCGAGCCCACCTCACACTGTGTCACACCGAGCCCACCTCACACTGTGTCACACCGAGCCCACCTCACACTGTGTCACACCGAGTCCACCTCACACTGTGTCACACCGAGCCCACCTCACACTGTGTCACACCGAGTCCACCTCACACTGTGTCACACCGAGCCCACCTCACACTGTGTCACACCGAGTCCACCTCACACTGTGTCACACCGAGTCCACGTCACACTGTGTCACACCGAGCCCACCTCACACTGTGTCACACCGAGCCCACCTCACACTGTGTCACACCGAGCCCACCTCACACTGTGTCACACCGAGCCCACCTCACACTGTGTCACACCGAGTCCACCTCACACTGTGTCACACCGAGTCCACGACACACTGTGTCACACCGAGCCCACCTCACACTGTGTCACACCGAGCCCACCTCACACTGTGTCACACCGAGTCCACCTCACACTGTGTCACACCGAGCCCACCTCACACTGTGTCACACCGAGTCCACCTCACACTGTGTCACACCGAGCCCACCTCACACTGTGTCACACCGAGTCCACCTCACACTGTGTCACACCGAGCCCACCTCACACTGTGTCACACCGAGCCCACCTCACACTGTGTCACACCGAGCCCACGTCACACTGTGTCACACCGAGTCCACCTCACACTGTGTCACACCGAGTCCACGACACACTGTGTCACACCGAGTCCACCTCACACTGTGTCACACCGAGCCCACCTCACACTGTGAAATACCGAGCCCACCTCACACTGTGTCACACCGAGCCCACCTCACACTGTGTCACACCGAGCCCACGTCACACTGTGTCACACCGAGTCCACCTCACACTGTGTCACACCGAGCCCACCTCACACTGTGTCACACCGAGCCCACCTCACACTGTGTCACACCGAGCCCACCTCACACTGTGTCACACCGAGCCCACCTCACACTGTGTCACACTGACCGACGTCACACTGTGTCACACCGAGTCCACCTCACACTGTGTCACACCGAGTCCACGACACACTGTGTCACACCGAGCCCACCTCACACTGTGTCACACCGAGTCCACGACACACTGTGTCACACCGAGCCCACCTCACACTGTCACACCGAGCCCACCTCACACTGTGTCACACCGAGCCCACCTCACACTGTGTCACACCGAGCCCACCTCACACTGTGTCACACCGAGCCCACCTCACACTGTGTCACACCGAGTCCACCTCACACTGTGTCACACCGAGTCCACCTCACACTGTGTCACACCGAGCCCACCTCACACTGTGTCACACCGAGTCCACGACACACTGTGTCACACCGAGTCCACCTCACACTGTGTCACACCGAGCCCACCTCACACTGTGTCACACCGAGTCCACCTCACACTGTGTCACACCGAGTCCACCTCACACTGTGTCACACCGAGTCCAGTTCACACTGTGTCACACCGAGCCCACCTCACACTGTGTTCACACCGAGCCCACCTCACACTGTGTCACACCGAGCCCACCTCACACTGTGTCACACCGAGCCCACCTCACACTGTGTCACACCGAGCCCACCTCACACTGTGTCACACCGAGCCCACCTCACACTGTGTCACACCGAGTCCACCTCACACTGTGTCACACCGAGTCCACCTCACACTGTGTCACACCGAGTCCACCTCACACTGTGTCACACCGAGCCCACTCACACTGTGTCACACCGAGTCCACCTCACACTGTGTCACACCGAGCCCACCTCACACTGTGTCACACCGAGCCCACCTCACACTGTGTCACACCGAGCCCACCTCACACTGTGTCACACCGAGCCCACCTCACACTGTGTCACACCGAGCCCACCTCACACTGTGTCACACCGAGCCCACCTCACACTGTGTCACACCGAGCCCACCTCACACTGTGTCACACCGAGTCCACCTCACACTGTGTCACACCGAGTCCACCTCACACTGTGTCACACCGAGCCCACCTCACACTGTGTCACACCGAGTCCACCTCACACTGTGTCACACCGAGCCCACCTCACACTGTGTCACACCGAGCCCACCTCACACTGTGTCACACCGAGCCACCTCACACTGTGTCACACCGAGCCCACCTCACACTGTGTCACACCGAGCCCACCTCACACTGTGTCACACCGAGTCCACCTCACACTGTGTCACACCGAGCCCACCTCACACTGTGTCACACCGAGCCCACCTCACACTGTGTCACACCGAGCCCACCTCACACTGTGTCACACCGAGCCCACCTCACACTGTGTCACACCGAGCCCACCTCACACTGTGTCACACCGAGCCCACCTCACACTGTGTCACACCGAGCCCACCTCACACTGTGTCACACCGAGTCCACCTCACACTGTGTCACACCGAGTCCACCTCACACTGTGTCACACCGAGCCCACCTCACACTGTGTCACACCGAGTCCACCTCACACTGTGTCACACCGAGCCCACCTCACACTGTGTCACACCGAGCCCACCTCACACTGTGTCACACCGAGCCCACCTCACACTGTGTCACACCGAGCCCACCTCACACTGTGTCACACCGAGCCCACCTCACACTGTGTCACACCGAGCCCACCTCACACTGTGTCACACCGAGCCCACCTCACACTGTGTCACACCGAGTCCACCTCACACTGTGTCACACCGAGCCCACCTCACACTGTGTCACACCGAGCCCACCTCACACTGTGTCACACCGAGTCCACCTCACACTGTGTCACACCGAGCCCACCTCACACTGTGTCACACCGAGCCCACCTCACACTGTGTCACACCGAGCCCACCTCACACTGTGTCACACCGAGCCCACCTCACACTGTGTCACACCGAGTCCACCTCACACTGTGTCACACCGAGTCCACCTCACACTGTGTCACACCGAGCCCACCTCACACTGTGTCACACCGAGTCCACGACACACTGTGTCACACCGAGTCCACGACACACTGTGTCACACCGAGCCCACCTCACACTGTGTCACACCGAGCCCACCTCACACTGTGTCACACCGAGCCCACCTCACACTGTGTCACACCGAGTCCACCGACACACTGTGTCACACCGAGTCCACCTCACACTGTGTCACACCGAGCCCACCTCACACTGTGTCACACCGAGTCCACGACACACTGTGTCACACCGAGTCCACCTCACACTGTGTCACACCGAGGCCCACCTCACACTGTGTCCACACCGAGCCCACCTCACACTGTGTCACACCGAGCCCACCTCACACTGTGTCACACGAGTCCACGACACACTGTGTCACACCGAGTCCACCTCACACTGTGTCACACCGAGCCCACCTCACACTGTGTCACACCGAGTCCACGACACACTGTCGTCACACCGAGTGCACCTCACACTGTGTCACACCGAGCCACCTCACACTGTCACACCGAGCCCACCTCACACTATCACACCGAGTCCACGACACACTGTGTCACACCGAGCCCACCTCATACTGTGTCACACCGAGTCCACCTCACACTGTGTCACACCGAGCCCACCTCACACTGTGTCACACCGAGTCCACCTCACACTGTGTCACACCGAGCCCACCTCACACTGTGTCACACCGAGTCCACGACACACTGTGTCACACCGAGCCCACCTCACACTGTGTCACACCGAGTCCACCTCACACTGTGTCACACCGAGTCCACGACACACTGTGTCACACCGAGTCCACCTCACACTGTGTCACACCGAGTCCACGACACACTGTGTCACACCGAGCCCACCTCACACTGTGTCACACCGAGCCCACCTCACACTGTGTCACACCGAGCCCACCTCACACTGTGTCACACCGAGTCCACCTCACACTGTGTCACACCGAGTCCACCTCACACTGTGTCACACCGAGCCCACCTCACACTGTGTCACACCGAGCCCACCTCACACTGTGTCACACCGAGCCCAGGTCACACTGTGTCACACCGAGCCCACCTCACAGTGTGTCACACCGAGCCCACCTCACACTGTGTCACACCGAGCCCACCTCACACTGTGTCACACCGAGTCCACGACACACTGTGTCACACCGAGCCCACCTCACACTGTGTCACACCGAGCCCACCTCACACTGTGTCACACCGAGCCCACCTCACACTGTGTCACACCGAGCCCACCTCACACTGTGTCACACCGAGTCCACGTCACACTGTGTCACACCGAGTCCACCTCACACTGTGTCACACCGAGCCCACCTCACACTGTGTCACACCGAGCCCACCTCACACTGTGTCACACCGAGTCCACCTCACACTGTGTCACACCGAGCCCACCTCACACTGTGTCACACCGAGCCCACCTCACACTGTGTCACACCGAGCCCACCTCACACTGTGTCACACCGAGCCCACCTCACACTGTGTCACACCGAGCCCACCTCACACTGTGTCACACCGAGTCCACCTCACACTGTGTCACACCGAGCCCACCTCACACTGTGTCACACCGAGCCCACCTCACACTGTGTCACACCGAGCCCACCTCACACTGTGTCACACCGAGCCCACCTCACACTGTGTCACACCGAGCCCACCTCACACTGTGTCACACCGAGCCCACCTCACACTGTGTCACACCGAGCCCACCTCACACTGTGTCACACCGAGCCCACCTCACACTGTGTCACACCGAGCCCACCTCACACTGTGTCACACCGAGTCCACCTCACACTGTGTCACACCGAGCCCACCTCACACTGTGTCACACCGAGCCCACCTCACACTGTGTCACACCGAGTCCACCTCACACTGTGTCACACCGAGCCCACCTCACACTGTGTCACACCGAGCCCACCTCACACTGTGTCACACCGAGCCCACCTCACACTGTGTCACACCGAGTCCACCTCACACTGTGTCACACCGAGCCCACCTCACACTGTGTCACACCGAGTCCACCTCACACTGTGTCACACCGAGCCCACGTCACACTGTGTCACACCGAGTCCACCTCATACTGTGTCACACCGAGCCCACGTCACACTGTGTCACACCGAGCCCACCTCACACTGTGTCACACCGAGTCCACCTCACACTGTGTCACACCGAGCCCACCTCACACTGTGTCACACCGAGCCCACCTCACACTGTGTCACACCGAGCCCACCTCACACTGTGTCACACCGAGCCCACCTCACACTGTGTCACACCGAGCCCACCTCACACTGTGTCACACCGAGCCCAGGTCACACTGTGTCACACCGAGCCCACCTCACACTGTGTCACACCGAGCCCACCTCACACTGTGTCACACCGAGTCCACCTCACACTGTGTCACACCGAGCCCACCTCACACTGTGTCACACCGAGTCCACCTCACACTGTGTCACACCGAGTCCACCTCACACTGTGTCACACCGAGCCCACCTCACACTGTGTCACACCGAGCCCACCTCACACTGTGTCACACCGAGCCCACCTCACACTGTGTCACACCGAGCCCACCTCACACTGTGTCACACCGAGCCCACCTCACACTGTGTCACACCGAGCCCACCTCACACTGTGTCACACCGAGCCCACCTCACACTGTGTCACACCGAGCCCACCTCACACTGTGTCACACCGAGCCCACCTCACACTGTGTCACACCGAGTCCACGACACACTGTGTCACACCGAGCCCACCTCACACTGTGTCACACCGAGCCCACCTCACACTGTGTCACACCGAGCCCACCTCACACTGTGTCACACCGAGTCCACGACACACTGTGTCACACCGAGCCCACCTCACACTGTGTCACACCGAGTCCACGACACACTGTGTCACACCGAGCCCACCTCACACTGTGTCACACCGAGCCCACCTCACACTGTGTCACACCGAGCCCACCTCACACTGTGTCACACCGAGTCCACCTCACACTGTCACACCGAGCCCACCTCACACTGTGTCACACCGAGCCCACCTCACACTGTGTCACACCGAGCCCACCTCACACTGTGTCACACCGAGTCCACCTCACACGGTGTCACACCGAGCCCACCTCACACTGTGTCACACCGAGTCCACCTCATACTGTGTCACACCGAGCCCACCTCACACTGTGTCACACCGAGTCCACCTCACACTGTGTCACACCGAGCCCACCTCACACTGTGTCACACCGAGCCCACCTCACACTGTGTCACACCGAGTCCACCTCACACTGTGTCACACCGAGCCCACCTCACACTGTGTCACACCGAGCCCACCTCACAGTGTGTCACACCGAGCCCACCTCACACTGTGTCACACCGAGTCCACCTCACACTGTGTCACACCGAGCCCACCTCACACTGTGTCACACCGAGCCCACCTCACACTGTGTCACACCGAGCCCAGCTCACACTGTGTCACACCGAGTCCACCTCACACTGTGTCACACCGAGGCCACCTCACACTGTGTCACACCGAGCCCACCTCACACTGTGTCACACCGAGTCCACCTCACACTGTGTCACACCGAGCCCACCTCACACTGTGTCACACCGAGCCCACCTCACACTGTGTCACACCGAGCCCACCTCACACTGTGTCACACCGAGCCCACCTCACACTGTGTCACACCGAGTCCACCTCACACTGTGTCACACCGAGTCCACGACACACTGTGTCACACCGAGCCCACCTCACACTGTGTCACACCGAGCCCACCTCACACTGTGTCACACCGAGTCCACCTCACACTGTGTCACACCGAGTCCACGACACACTGTGTCACACCGAGTCCACCTCACACTGTGTCACACCGAGTCCACGACACACTGTGTCACACCGAGCCCACCTCACACTGTGTCACACCGAGCCCACCTCACACTGTGTCACACCGAGCCCACCTCACACTGTGTCACACCGAGCCCACCTCACACTGTGTCACACCGAGTCCACCTCACACTGTGTCACACCGAGTCCACCTCACACTGTGTCACACCGAGCCCACCTCACACTGTGTCACACCGAGCCCACCTCACACTGTGTCACACCGAGCCCACCTCACACTGTGTCACACCGAGTCCACCTCACACTGTGTCACACCGAGCCCACCTCACACTGTGTCACACCGAGCCCACCTCACACTGTGTCACACCGAGCCCACCTCACACTGTGTCACACCGAGCCCACCTCACACTGTGTCACACCGAGTCCACGTCACACTGTGTCACACCGAGTCCACCTCACACTGTGTCACACCGAGCCCACCTCACACTGTGTCACACCGAGCCCACCTCACACTGTGTCACACCGAGTCCACCTCACACTGTGTCACACCGAGCCCACCTCACACTGTGTCACACCGAGCCCACCTCACACTGTGTCACACCGAGCCCACCTCACACTGTGTCACACCGAGCCCACCTCACACTGTGTCACACCGAGCCCACCTCACACTGTGTCACACCGAGTCCACCTCACACTGTGTCACACCGAGCCCACCTCACACTGTGTCACACCGAGCCCACCTCACACTGTGTCACACCGAGTCCACCTCACACTGTGTCACACCGAGCCCACCTCACACTGTGTCACACCGAGCCCACCTCACACTGTGTCACACCGAGCCCACCTCACACTGTGTCACACCGAGCCCACCTCACACTGTGTCACACCGAGCCCACCTCACACTGTGTCACACCGAGCCCACCTCACACTGTGTCACACCGAGCCCACCTCACACTGTGTCACACCGAGCCCACCTCACACTGTGTCACACCGAGCCCACCTCACACTGTGTCACACCGAGCCCACCTCACACTGTGTCACACCGAGCCCACCTCACACTGTGTCACACCGAGCCCACCTCACACTGTGTCACACCGAGCCCACCTCACACTGTGTCACACCGAGCCCACCTCACACTGTGTCACACCGAGCCCACCTCACACTGTGTCACACCGAGTCCACGACACACTGTGTCACACCGAGCCCACCTCACACTGTGTCACACCGAGCCCACCTCACACTGTGTCACACCGAGCCCACCTCACACTGTGTCACACCGAGTCCACGACACACTGTGTCACACCGAGCCCACCTCACACTGTGTCACACCGAGTCCACGACACACTGTGTCACACCGAGCCCACCTCACACTGTGTCACACCGAGCCCACCTCACACTGTGTCACACCGAGCCCACCTCACACTGTGTCACACCGAGTCCACCTCACACTGTCACACCGAGCCCACCTCACACTGTGTCACACCGAGCCCACCTCACACTGTGTCACACCGAGCCCACCTCACACTGTGTCACACCGAGTCCACCTCACACGGTGTCACACCGAGCCCACCTCACACTGTGTCACACCGAGTCCACCTCACACTGTGTCACACCGAGTCCACCTCACACTGTGTCACACCGAGCCCACCTCACACTGTGTCACACCGAGCCCACCTCACACTGTGTCACACCGAGCCCAGGTCACACTGTGTCACACCGAGTCCACCTCACACTGTGTCACACCGAGGCCACCTCACACTGTGTCACACCGAGCCCACCTCACACTGTGTCACACCGAGTCCACCTCACACTGTGTCACACCGAGCCCACCTCACACTGTGTCACACCGAGCCCACCTCACACTGTGTCACACCGAGCCCACCTCACACTGTGTCACACCGAGCCCACCTCACACTGTGTCACACCGAGTCCACCTCACACTGTGTCACACCGAGTCCACGACACACTGTGTCACACCGAGCCCACCTCACACTGTGTCACACCGAGCCCACCTCACACTGTGTCACACCGAGTCCACGACACACTGTGTCACACCGAGTCCACCTCACACTGTGTCACACCGAGCCCACCTCACACTGTGTCACACCGAGTCCACGACACACTGTGTCACACCGAGTCCACCTCACACTGTGTCACACCGAGCCCACCTCACACTGTGTCACACCGAGCCCACCTCACACTGTGTCACACCGAGCCCACCTCACACTGTGTCACACCGAGCCCACCTCACACTGTGTCACACCGAGTCCACCTCACACTGTGTCACACCGAGTCCACCTCACACTGTGTCACACCGAGTCCACCTCACACTGTGTCACACCGAGTCCACCTCACACTGTGTCACACCGAGTCCACCTCACACTGTGTCACACCGAGCCCACCTCACACTGTGTCACACCGAGCCCACGTCACACTGTGTCACACCGAGCCCACCTCACACTGTGTCACACCGAGCCCACCTCACACTGTGTCACACCGAGCCCACCTCACACTGTCACACCGAGCCCACCTCACACTGTCACACCGAGCCCACCTCACACTGTGTCACACCGAGTCCACGACACACTGTGTCACACCGAGCCCACCTCACACTGTGTCACACCGAGTCCACCTCACACTGTGTCACACCGAGCCCAGGTCACACTGTGTCACACCGAGCCCACCTCATACTGTGTCACACCGAGTCCACCTCACACTGTGTCACACCGAGCCCACCTCACACTGTGTCACACCGAGCCCACCTCACACTGTGTCACACCGAGCCCACCTCACACTGTGTCACACCGAGTCCACCTCACACTGTGTCACACCGAGCCCACCTCACACTGTGTCACACCGAGTCCACCTCACACTGTGTCACACCGAGTCCACCTCACACTGTGTCACACCGAGCCCACCTCACACTGTGTCACACCGAGTCCACGACACACTGTGTCACACCGAGCCCACCTCACACTGTGTCACACCGAGCCCACCTCACACTGTGTCACACCGAGCCCACCTCACACTGTGTCACACCGAGCCCACCTCACACTGTGTCACAGCCGAGCCCACCTCACACTGTGTCACACCGAGTCCACCTCACACTGTGTCACACCGAGTCCACCTCACACTGTGTCACACCGAGCCCACCTCACACTGTGTCACACCGAGCCCACCTCACACTGTGTCACACCGAGCCCACCTCACACTGTGTCACACCGAGCCCACCTCACACTGTGTCACACCGAGTCCACGACACACTGTGTCACACCGAGCCCACCTCACACTGTGTCACACCGAGCCCACCTCACACTGTGTCACACCGAGTCCACGTCACACTGTGTCACACCGAGTCCACCTCACACTGTGTCACACCGAGCCCACCTCACACTGTGTCACACCGAGCCCACCTCACACTGTGTCACACCGAGTCCACCTCACACTGTGTCACACCGAGCCCACCTCACACTGTGTCACACCGAGTCCACCTCACACTGTGTCACACCGAGCCCACCTCACACTGTGTCACACCGAGCCCACCTCACACTGTGTCACACCGAGTCCACCTCACACTGTGTCACACCGAGCCCACCTCACACTGTGTCACACCGAGTCCACCTCACACTGTGTCACACCGAGCCCACCTCACACTGTGTCACACCGAGCCCACCTCACACTGTGTCACACCGAGTCCACCTCACACTGTGTCACACCGAGTCCACGACACACTGTGTCACACCGAGCCCACCTCACACTGTGTCACACCGAGCCCACCTCACACTGTGTCACACCGAGTCCACGACACACTGTGTCACACCGAGTCCACCTCACACTGTGTCACACCGAGCCCACCTCACACTGTGTCACACCGAGTCCACGACACACTGTGTCACACCGAGTCCACCTCACACTGTGTCACACCGAGCCCACCTCACACTGTCACACCGAGCCCACCTCACACTGTGTCACACCGAGTCCACGACACACTGTGTCACACCGAGCCCACCTCACACTGTGTCACACCGAGTCCACCTCACACTGTGTCACACCGAGCCCAGGTCACACTGTGTCACACCGAGCCCACCTCATACTGTGTCACACCGAGTCCACCTCACACTGTGTCACACCGAGCCCACCTCACACTGTGTCACACCGAGCCCACCTCACACTGTGTCACACCGAGCCCACCTCACACTGTGTCACACCGAGTCCACCTCACACTGTGTCACACCGAGCCCACCTCACACTGTGTCACACCGAGTCCACCTCACACTGTGTCACACCGAGTCCACCTCACACTGTGTCACACCGAGCCCACCTCACACTGTGTCACACCGAGTCCACCTCACACTGTGTCACACCGAGCCCACCTCACACTGTGTCACACCGAGTCCACGACACACTGTGTCACACCGAGCCCACCTCACACTGTGTCACACCGAGTCCACCTCACACTGTGTCACACCGAGCCCACCTCACACTGTGTCACACCGAGTCCACCTCACACTGTGTCACACCGAGTCCACCTCACACTGTGTCACACCGAGCCCACCTCACACTGTGTCACACCGAGCCCACCTCACACTGTGTCACACCGAGCCCACCTCACACTGTGTCACACCGAGTCCACGACACACTGTGTCACACCGAGTCCACGTCACACTGTGTCACACCGAGTCCACCTCACACTGTGTCACACCGAGCCCACCTCACACTGTGTCACACCGAGCCCACCTCACACTGTGTCACACCGAGCCCACCTCACACTGTGTCACACCGAGCCCACCTCACACTGTGTCACACCGAGCCCACCTCACACTGTGTCACACCGAGTCCACGACACACGGTGTCACACCGAGCCCACCTCACACTGTGTCACACCGAGTCCACGACACACTGTGTCACACCGAGCCCACCTCACACTGTGTCACACCGAGTCCACCTCACACTGTGTCACACCGAGCCCACCTCACACTGTGTCACACCGAGTCCACCTCACACTGTGTCACACCGAGCCCACCTCACACTGTGTCACACCGAGTCCACCTCACACTGTGTCACACCGAGTCCACGTCACACTGTGTCACACCGAGTCCACCTCACACTGTGTCACACCGAGTCCACCTCACACTGTGTCACACTGAGCCCACCTCACACTGTGTCACACCGAGTCCACCTCACACTGTGTCACACCGAGCCCACCTCACACTGTGTCACACCGAGTCCACCTCACACTGTGTCACACCGAGCCCACCTCACACTGTGTCACACCGAGCCCACCTCACACTGTGTCACACCGAGTCCACCTCACACTGTGTCACACCGAGCCCACCTCACACTGTGTCACACCGAGCCCACCTCACACTGTGTCACACCGAGCCCACCTCACACTGTGTCACACCGAGTCCACGACACACTGTGTCACACCGAGTCCACCTCACACTGTGTCACACCGAGCCCACCTCACACTGTGTCACACCGAGCCCACCTCACACTGTGTCACACCGAGTCCACCTCACACTGTGTCACACCGAGCCCACCTCACACTGTGTCACACCGAGTCCACCTCACACTGTGTCACACCGAGTCCACCTCACACTGTGTCACACCGAGTCCACCTCACACTGTGTCACACCGAGCCCACCTCACACTGTGTCACACCGAGCCCACCTCACACTGTGTCACACCGAGCCCACCTCACACTGTGTCACACCGAGCCCACGTCACACTGTGTCACACCGAGCCCACCTCACACTGTGTCACACCGAGCCCACCTCACACTGTGTCACACCGAGTCCACCTCACACGGTGTCACACCGAGCCCACCTCACACTGTGTCACACCGAGTCCACCTCACACTGTGTCACACCGAGCCCACGTCACACTGTGTCACACCGAGCCCACCTCACACTGTGTCACACCGAGCCCACCTCACACTGTGTCACACCGAGCCCACCTCACACTGTGTCACACCGAGCCCACCTCACACTGTGTCACACCGAGCCCACCTCACACTGTGTCACACCGAGCCCACCTCACACTGTGTCACACCGAGCCCACCTCACACTGTGTCACACCGAGCCCAGGTCACACTGTGTCACACCGAGCCCACCTCACACTGTGTCACACCGAGCCCACCTCACACTGTGTCACACCGAGTCCACCTCACACTGTGTCACACCGAGCCCACCTCACACTGTGTCACACCGAGCCCACCTCACACTGTGTCACACCGAGTCCACGACACACTGTGTCACACCGAGCCCACCTCACACTGTGTCACACCGAGCCCAGGTCACACTGTGTCACACCGAGCCCACCTCACACTGTGTCACACCGAGCCCACCTCACACTGTGTCACACCGAGCCCACCTCACACTGTGTCACACCGAGTCCACCTCACACTGTGTCACACCGAGCCCACCTCACACTGTGTCACACCGAGCCCACCTCACACTGTGTCACACCGAGCCCACCTCACACTGTGTCACACCGAGCCCACCTCACACTGTGTCACACCGAGCCCACCTCACACTGTGTCACACCGAGCCCACCTCACACTGTGTCACACCGAGCCCACCTCACACTGTGTCACACCGAGCCCACCTCACACTGTCACACCGAGCCCACCTCACACTGTGTCACACCGAGTCCACCTCACACTGTGTCACACCGAGTCCACGACACACTGTGTCACACCGAGTCCACCTCACACTGTGTCACACCGAGTCCACCTCACACTGTGTCACACCGAGCCCACCTCACACTGTGTCACACCGAGCCCACCTCACACTGTGTCACACCGAGCCCACCTCACACTGTGTCACACCGAGTCCACCTCACACTGTGTCACACCGAGCCCACCTCACACTGTGTCACACCGAGTCCACCTCACACTGTGTCACACCGAGCCCACCTCACACTGTGTCACACCGAGCCCACCTCACACTGTGTCACACCGAGCCCAGGTCACACTGTGTCACACCGAGCCCACGTCACACTGTCTCACACCGAGCCCACCTCACACTGTGTCACACCGAGCCCAGGTCACACTGTGTCACACCGAGCCCACCTCACACTGTGTCACACCGAGCCCACCTCACACTGTGTCACACCGAGCCCACCTCACACTGTGTCACACTGAACTACGTCACACTGTGTCACACCGAGCCCACCTCACACTGTGTCACACCGAGCCCACCTCACACTGTGTCACACCGAGCCCACCTCACACTGTGTCACACCGAGCCCACCTCACACTGTGTCACACCGAGCCCACCTCACACTGTGTCACACCGAGCCCACCTCACACTGTGTCACACCGAGCCCACCTCACACTGTGTCACACCGAGCCCACCTCACACTGTGTCACACCGAGCCCACCTCACACTGTGTCACACCGAGCCCACCTCACACTGTGTCACACCGAGCCCACCTCACACTGTGTCACACCGAGCCCAGGTCACACTGTGTCACACCGAGCCCACCTCACACTGTGTCACACCGAGCCCACCTCACACTGTGTCACACCGAGCCCACGTCACACTGTGTCACACCGAGTCCGCCTCACATTGTCACACTGAACTACGTCACACTGTGTCACACTTAGCCCCAGTAACTGTGTAACACTCTCAGACAGTATGAGTGATGGTTCGTAACCCTAATGCAGTACTCTTAGACAGCATCAGTGAGAGAGTGTAACGGTCACAGACAGCATCAGTAAGAGAGTGTAACGGTCACCGGCAGCATCAGTGAGAGACTGTAATGATCACAGGCAGCATCAGTGAGAGAGTGTAACGGTCACAGGCAGCATCAGTGAGAGAGTGTAATGGTCACAGACAGCAACAGTGAGAGAGTGTAATGGTCACAGACAGCAACAGTGAGAGGATGTAACAGTCACAGACAGCATCAGTGAGAGAGTGTAATGGTCACAGACAGCAACAGTGAGAGGATGTAACAGTCACAGACAGCATCAGTGAGAGAGTGTAATGGTCACAGACAGCATCAGTGAGAGGATGTCACAGTCACAGACAGCATCAGTGAGAAAGTGTAATGGTCACAGACAGCATCAGTGAGAGGATGTAACTGTCACAGACAGCATCAGTGAGAGAGTGTAACGGTCACAGGCAGCATCAGTGAGAGAGTGTAACGGTCACAGGCAGCATCAGTGAGAGAGTGTAACGGTCACAGACAGCATCAGCAAGAGAGTGTAATGGACACAGGCAGCATCAGTGAGAGAGTGTAACGGTCACAGGCAGCATCAGTGAGAGAGTGTAACGGTCACAGATAGCAACAGTGAGAGGATGTAACAGTCACAGACAGCATCAGTGAGAGAGTGTAACGGTCACAGGCAGCATCAGTGAGAGAGTGTAACGGTCACAGACAGCATCAGCAAGAGAGTGTAATGGACACAGGCAGCATCAGTGAGAGACTGTAACGGTCACAGACAGCATCAGTGAGAGACTGTAACGGTCACAGACAGCATCAGTGAGAGACTGTAACGGTCACAGACAGCATCAATGAGAGACTGTAACGGTCACAGACAGCATTTTTTTAATTCGTTCATGGGATGTGGGCGTCGCTGGCGAGGCCGGCATTTATTGCCCATCCCTAATTGCCCTTGAGAAGGTGGTGGTGAGCCGCCTTCTTGAACAACTGAGTGCCTTGCTAGGCCATTTCAGAGGGCGATTAAGAATCAACCACATTGCTATGGGTCTGGAGTCACCTATAGGCCAGACTGGGTAAGGACAGCAGGTACAAGGGGGCAGAAGTTATGCTGCAGCTATACAAAACCCTGGTTAGACTGCACCTGGAGTACTGTGAGCAGTTCTGGGCACCGCACCTTCGGAAGGGCATATTGGCCTTGGAGGGAGTGCAGCGTAGGTTTACTAGAATGATACCCGGACTTCAAGGGTTAATTTACGAGGAGAGATTACACAAATTGGGGTTGTATTCTCTGGAGTTCCGAAGGTTAAGGGGTGATCTGATCGAAGTTTATAAGATATTAAGGGGAACAGATAGGGTGGATAGAGAGAAACTATTTCCGCTGGTTGGGGATTCTAGGAGTAGGGGGCACAGTCTAAAAATTAGAGCCAGACCTTTCAGGAGCGAGATTAGAAAACATTTCTACACACAAAGGGTGGTCGAAGTTTGGAACTCTCTTCCACAAACGGCAATTGATACTAGCTCAATTGCTAAATTTAAATCTGAGATGGATAGGTTTTTGGCAACCAAAGGTATTAAGGGATATGGGCCAAAGGCAGGTATATGGAGTTAGATCACAGATCAGCCATGATCTTATCAAATGGCGGAGCAGGCACGAGGGGCTGAATGGCCTACTCCTGTTCCTATGTTCCTTCCCTAAAGAACATTAGTGAACCAGACGGGTTTTTACGAAAATACTGTATTTTCATGGCTACTATTACTGATACTAGTATTTTTTTACTAATTTTATTTAATGAATTGAATTTAAATTCCCCAACTGCTGTGGTGGGATTTGAACTCATGTCTCTGGAATATTAATCCAGGGCCTCTCGGATTATTAGTCTAGTAACATAACCACTGTGCTACCGTACCCTGCATCAGTGAGAGAGTGTAACGGTCACAGGCAGCATCAGTGAGAGAGTGTAACGGTCACAGGCAGCATCAGTGAGAGAGTGTAACGGTCACAGGCAGCATCAGTGAGAGTGTAACGGTCACAGGCAGCGTCAGTGAGAGTGTAATGGTCACTGGCAGCATCAGTGAGAGTGTAACGGTCACCGGCAGCATCAGTGAGAGTGTAACGGTCACAGGCAGCGTCAGTGAGAGTGTAACGGTCACAGGCAGCATCAGTGAGAGTGTAACGGTCACAGGCAGCATCAGTGAGAGTGTAACGGTCACAGGCAGCATCAGTGAGAGTGTAAAGGTCACAGGCAGCATCAGTGAGAGTGTAACGGTCACCGGCAGCATCAGTGAGAGTGTAACGGTCACAGGCAGCATCAGTGAGAGTGTAACGGTCACAGGCAGCATCAGTGAGAGTGTAACGGTCACAGGCAGCATCAGTGAGAGTGTAACGGTCACAGGCAGCATCAGTGAGAGTGTAACGGTCACAGGCAGCATCAGTGAGAGTGTAACGGTCACAGGCAGCATCAGTGAGAGTGTAACGGTCACCGGCAGCATCAGTGAGAGTGTAACGGTCACAGGCAGCATCAGTGAGAGTGTAACGGTCACAGGCAGCATCAGTGAGAGTGTAACGGTCACCGGCAGCATCAGTGAGAGTGTAACGGTCACAGGCAGCATCAGTGAGAGTGTAACGGTCACAGGCAGCATCAGTGAGAGTGTAACGGTCACAGGCAGCATCAGTGAGAGTGTAACGGTCACCGGCAGCATCAGTGAGAGTGTAACGGTCACAGGCAGCATCAGTGAGAGTGTAACAGTCACAGGCAGCATCAGTGAGAGTGTAACGGTCACAGGCAGCATCAGTGAGAGTGTAACGGTCACAGGCAGCATCAGTGAGAGTGTAACGGTCACAGGCAGCATCAGTGAGAGTGTAACGGTCACCGGCAGCATCAGTGAGAGTGTAACGGTCACAGGCAGCATCAGTGAGAGTGTAACGGTCACAGGCAGCATCAGTGAGAGTGTAACGGTCACAGGCAGCATCAGTGAGAGTGTAACGGTCACAGGCAGCATCAGTGAGAGTGTAACGGTCACAGGCAGCATCAGTGAGAGTGTAACGGTCACAGGCAGCATCAGTGAGAGTGTAACGGTCACCGGCAGCATCAGTGAGAGTGTAACGGTCACAGGCAGCATCAGTGAGAGTGTAACGGTCACAGGCAGCATCAGTGAGAGTGTAACGGTCACAGGCAGCATCAGTGAGAGTGTAACGGTCACAGGCAGCATCAGTGAGAGTGTAACGGTCACAGGCAGCATCAGTGAGAGTGTGTAATGCCCTCCACTGCACCAAGTCTCATATTCTGATCTTTGTTACAGAACTGATGCTAACAGTCAGACACCAAAGACTGGCCTCTATAACCCTTCCTTTCACATGAAGAAGCTCGTGGTGAGAGAGCAGAAGCCAATCAAGGTGAGATGGAGAGCCGGGGGGGGAGGGGGGGCAAGAACAAAGGATAGTAAGAGAGGAGAGAATGAGAATGAAGAATAAGAGAAAGGGTGAAGGAGTGAATGAGGAAAAGAGAGAGAAGGAAAGCAAGAAATTATGAGGAACAGTATCGGAGAAAATGAGGGGCAGGGTAAAGGTGGTGAGTAGAGGACAGGAGAGAGGAGGATGAGGGAGAGGAGGATGAGGGAGAGGAGGATGAGGGAGAGGAGGATGAGGGAGTGGAGGATGAGGGAGTGGAGGATGAGGGAGTGGAGGATGAGAGAGAGGAGGATGAGGGAGTGGTGGATGAGGGAGAGGAGGATGAGGGAGTGGAGGATGAGGGAGTGGAGGATGAGGGAGTGGAGGATGAGGGAGTGGAGGATGAGGGAGTGGAGGATGAGGGAGTGGAGGATGAGAGAGAGGAGGATGAGGGAGAGGAGGATGAGGGAGAGGAGGATGAGGGAGTGGAGGATGAGGGAGTGGAGGATGAGGGAGTGGAGGATGAGAGAGAGGAGGATGAGGGAGAGAAGGATGAGGGAGAGGAGGATGAGGGAGTGGAGGATGAGGGAGAGGAGGATGAGGGAGAGAAGGATGAGGGAGAGAAGGATGAGGGAGAGGAGGATGAGGGAGAGGAGGATGAGGGAGAGGAGGATGAGGGAGAGGAGGATGAGGGAGAGGAGGATGAGGATGTGGGAGAGGAGGATGAGGGAGAGAAGGATGAGGGAGAGAAGGATGAGGGAGTGGAGGATGAGGATGAGGGAGAGGAGGAATGAGGGACAGTGTAAGGATGAAAGAGGGGATGAGGCAGAGGGAGATTGAGAGGAGGGGCAAGTACAAAAGAGAGGATGAAGGAGAAGAGGGAGATAGAGAGAGGCCAAGTCATGTGAAAGAGGATGAGGGAAAGGATGACTGAGAGGAGAGAGAGATCGTAAGAGGGAAAAGGCAAGGAAAGGAGAACAATGATGTACAAAGGGATGAAAGAGAAAAAGAGCAAGATGCAGGAACAGAGAGAAAGGAGGGGAAGATGAGAGGTTTAACGAGAGGAGCTGATAGAGAGAGAGAGGGAGAGGAGAAATGGAAGACAAAACTAGGAGAAATGTCTTCACACAGAGGCTTATTGGAGCATGGAATGCTTTGCCTCAGGGAGTGGTTGAGGCAGAGACCGTTGCATTTTTTAAGGGAAAAGTGGATAAATGTGTGAAGTAGAGGAAGATCCAGAGCGACAGGGGCAGTGGAATTAGATTTGGATTGTTCTGCAAAGATCTAGCACAAAAATGATGGACTGAATGGCCTGCCTTCTATGGTTCTCTGGAAAGAAGACAAGGAGAGAGAAAATGAGAGGCTTATTCTTTTTTCCAGGGAAATCCAGAACTAGAGGCCATTAGAGCCAAACTAGTTCTTCGAGACAATTACAACCAACATGTCCACACACAAAGTTCTCCACTCAACAAATAATCAGTGGGCCTGTCTGGTCTGGTTTCACTCTTACCTGTCCGATCGTAGCTAGAGAATCTCCTGCAATGGCTTCTCTTCCCGCTCCTGCACCGTTCTCTGGAGACCCCCAAGGATCTATCCTTGGCCCCCTCCTGTTTCTCATCTACATGCTGCCCCTCACTGACATCATCCACAGACATGGGGTCATTTATTTGATTTGTTCTCGGGATGTGGGTGTCGCTGACAAGCCTGTCATTTATTGCCTGCCCTTAGTTGCCATGAGAAGATGATGGGCCGCCATCTTGAACCAGGATTTGTAATGGTTTGATATAACTGAGGGGCTCGCTTGGTCACTTCAGAGAGCAGTTAAGAATCAACCATGTTGGTGTGGGACTGGAGTCACACGTAGGCCCGGATCGGGTAAGGACGGCAGGTGTCCTTCCCTGAAGGACATTAATGAACCAGTTGGGTTTTTATGACAATCCGACAGCTTCACTGTCACTTTTACTGAGACCAGCTTTTTATTTCCACGGTTTTTTTTAACCTGAATTCAAATTCTCAAACTGCCATGGTTGGATTTGAACTCCCGTTCTCTGAATTATTAGTCCAGTAACATAACCACTACACTACTGTACCCAGTACCACATGTACGCTGACCACACCCAGCTCGACTTCACCACCTGTCTCGACCCCTCCACTTGGAAGAGCAGTAATTTCCTCCAACTAAATATTGGGAAGGCCGAAGCCATTGTCTTTGGTCCCCGCTACAAACTCCTTTCCTTCGCCACCGACTCCATCCCTCTCCCTGGACACTGTCTCAGGATCACCCGTCTCCGTCCCTGCCTCAGCTCATCTGCTGCTGAAACCCTCATCCCTGCCTTTATTACCTCCAGACTGGACTATTCCAATGCTCTCCTGGCCGGCCTCCCATCTTCCACCCTCCATAAACTTCAGCTCATCCAAAGCTCTGCTGCCCGTATCCTAACTCGCACCGAGTCCCGTTCACCATCACCCCCTGTGCTCACTGACCTACATTGGCTCCCGGTCAGGGAACACCTCGATTTTAAAATTCTCATCCTTGTTTTCAAATCCCTCCATGACCCTCGCCCCCTCCCTATCTCTGTAACCTCCTCCAGACCTACAACCCTCCGAGATCTCTGCACTCCTCCAATTCTGGCCTCTTGCGTATCCCCGATTTTAATCGCTCCACCATTGGCGGCCGTGCCTTCAGCTGCCTGGGCCCTAAGCTCTGGAATTCCCTCCCTAAACCTCTCCACTTTGGCATCTCCCTCTCCTGCTTAAAACCTCCCTCTGACCAAGCATTGGTTCACTCTCCAAACGCTGCTTCTTTGGCTCGGTATCCATTTTAGTCTGATTACATTCCTGTGAAGCACCTTGGGACGTTTTATTACATTAAAGGCCCTGTATAACTGGAGTAAGACATCCCTGCTCCTGTACTCAAATCCTCTTGCAATGAAGGCCAACATACCATTCGCCTTCCTAACTGCTTGCTGCACCTGAATGCTCGCTTTCAGCGACTGGTGTACAAGGACACCCAGGTCTCGTTGCACCTCCCCTTTTCCCAATCGATCACCATTCAGATAATAATCTGTGAGAAGGTGAGATATATTGCTCCAGAGGGCCAGAGAAGCAAATCAACTGAGGTGTTTGAACAGGAGATTGGTACTTACTTGGGAAGTAAGAGTATGAAGGGATATGGAAAACCGATAGGGAATTAGGATTAAATAGATGGACTGAATGGCCTCATCCTGCCCTTGTGCTAGTCCCAGATTTGGTACAATAAGTTCAGTGGAAAAGAAACAGATGGAGTAACCCTGCAGCCGGTCGAGCCCAGGGTCACCCATGGACACTAATCTCCTCGTGTTGGGTTGACCATATAATGGACGAGGGGCTTGTTCCCATGAAGGAGCGTTGCTGTCACCTCATAGAGTCATAGAGTTATACAGCACGGATAGAGGCCCTTCGGCCCATCGTGTCCGCGCCGGCCATCAAGCCCTCACACTGAGCTGTAATGTTTCATCTCTTCACACAGCTGGTTCAGTCTCAGTCTCAGTCTCCACTCCTGAAGTCAGGACCCCCAGCTCGTTCACAGCCTGTCAACATTGTGCGTCCCCTGATCGTAGCCAAGCACAGGGAGGGTAATGTCAAGCCCTGTCGGCCAGCCCCGCCACCAATCAGGAAATCAACAATTGTCTGTGTGAAACTAGAGAACCAGCCATCCAAACTGGGACCACCCAGGAAACCGCTGCCCCTCAACCCACGCACCCAAACTCAGCCGGTGAGTATGACCTTTGCTCTCTCTCGATAAGAGTTCTGATGCTACAGTTGTGCCACTAAGTGTGGTCTGGTCAGCTTAATCCTTTCAAAATAAGAGAAGCAATATCAGGGTGGACCCTTGCCATCCGGAGACTGCCCACAGCAGGGGGAGGCTGTTACTGCCCACAGGGTGAACGAGGAGAGGCAATATAAACTAGAGGGCACAACTCTAAAAGGGGTGCAGGAACAGAGAGATCTGGGGGTATATGTGCACAAATCATTGAAGGTGGCAGGGCAGGTTGAGAAAGTGGTTAAAAAAGCATACGGGATCCTGGGCTTTATAAATAGAGGCATAGAGTACAAAAGTATGGAAGTCATGATGAACCTTTTATAAAACACTGGTTTGGCCACAACTGGAGTATTGTGTCCAGTTCTGGGCACCGCACTTTAGGAAAGATGTGAAGGCCTTAGAGAGGGTGCAGAAGAGATTTACTAGAATGATTCCAGGGATGAGGGACTTCAGTTCCGTGGATAGACTGGAGAAGCTGGGGTTGTTCTCCTTGGAACAGAGACGGTTGTGAGGAGATTTGATCGAGGTATTCAAAATCATGAAGGGTCCAGACAGAGTAGATAGAGAGAAACTGTTCCCATTGGCGGAAGGGTCAGTAACCAGAGGGCATGGATTTAAGGTGATTGGCAAAAGAACCAAAGGTGACATGAGGAAAAACCTTTTTACACAGTGAGTGTTTATGATCTGGAATGCACTGCCCGAGGGGGTGGTGGAGGCAGATTCAATCATGGCCTTCAAAAGGGAACTGGATAAGTACTTGAAACGAAAAAAATTGCAGTGTTACAGAGAAAGAGCGGGGGAGTGGGACTAGCTGGATTGCTCTTGCATAGAGGTGGCATGGACTCGATGGGCCGAATGGCCTCCTTTCATGCTGTGATTCAATGATTCTATCCCCTGGTGACGGTATTACTGGGATTTGGTTCCACATCCCCTGAGGTGGTGAATGTATAGAACGGGCAGTATAGATTTAAAGAGGTGGTGAATGTATAGAACGGGCAGTATAGATTTAAAGAGGTGGTGAATGTATAGAACGGGCAGTATAGATTTAAAGAGGTGGTGAATGTATAGAACGGGCAGTATAGATTTAAAGAGGTGGTGAATGTATAGAACGGGCCGTATAGATTTAAAGAGGTGGTGAATGTATAGAACGGGCAGTATAGATTTAAAGAGGTGGTGAATGTATAGAACGGGCAGTATAGATTTAAAGAGGTGAATGTATAGAACGGGCCATATAGATTTAATGAGGTGAATGTATAGAACGGGCAGTATAGATTTAAAGAGGTGGTGAATGTATAGAACGGGCAGTATAGATTTAAAGAGGTGGTGAATGTATAGAACGGGCCGTATAGATTTAAAGAGGTGGTGAATGTATAGAACGGGCAGTATAGATTTAAAGAGGTGGTGAATGTATAGAACGGGCAGTATAGATTTAAAGAGGTGAATGTATAGAACGGGCCATATAGATTTAATGAGGTGAATGTATAGAACGGGCAGTATAGATTTAAAGAGGTGGTGAATGTATAGAACGGGCAGTATAGATTTAAAGAGGTGGTGAATGTATAGAACGGGCCCTATAGATTTAAAGAGGTGGTGAATGTATAGAACGGGCAGTATAGATTTAAAGAGGTGGTGAATGTATAGAACGGGCAGTATAGATTTAAAGAGGTGGTGAATGTATAGAACGGGCAGTATAGATTTAAAGAGGTGGTGAATGTATAGAACGGGCAGTATAGATTTAAAGAGGTGGTGAATGTATAGAACGGGCCGTATAGATTTAAAGAGGTGGTGAATGTATAGAACGGGCAGTATAGATTTAAAGAGGTGGTGAATGTATAGAACGGGCAGTATAGATTTAAAGAGGTGAATGTATAGAACGGGCCATATAGATTTAATGAGGTGAATGTATAGAACGGGCAGTATAGATTTAAAGAGGTGGTGAATGTATAGAACGGGCAGTATAGATTTAAAGAGGTGGTGAATGTATAGAACGGGCCGTATAGATTTAAAGAGGTGGTGAATGTATAGAACGGGCAGTATAGATTTAAAGAGGTGGTGAATGTATAGAACGGGCAGTATAGATTTAAAGAGGTGAATGTATAGAACGGGCCATATAGATTTAATGAGGTGAATGTATAGAACGGGCAGTATAGATTTAAAGAGGTGGTGAATGTATAGAACGGGCAGTATAGATTTAAAGAGGTGGTGAATGTATAGAACGGGCCGTATAGATTTAAAGAGGTGGTGAATGTATAGAACGGGCAGTATAGATTTAAAGAGGTGAATGTATAGAACGGGCAGTATAGATTTAAAGAGGTGGTGAATGTATGGAACGGGCAGTATAGATTTAAAGAGGTGGTGAATGTATAGAACGGGCCGTATAGATTTAAAGAGGTGGTGAATGTATAGAACGGGCAGTATAGATTTAAAGAGGTGAATGTATAGAACGGGCAGTATAGATTTAAAGAGGTGGTGAATGTATGGAACGGGCAGTATAGATTTAAAGAGGTGGTGAATGTATAGAACGGGCAGTATAGATTTAAAGAGGTGGTGAATGTATAGAACGGGCAGTATAGATTTAAAGAGGTGGTGAATGTATAGAACGGGCAGTATAGATTTAAAGAGGTGAATGTATAGAACGGGCAGTATAGATTTAAAGAGGGTGAATGTATAGAACGGGCAGTATAGATTTAAAGAGGTGGTGAATGTATAGAACGGGCAGTATAGATTTAAAGAGGTGGTGAATGTATAGAACGGGCAGTATAGATTTAAAGAGGTGGTGAATGTATAGAACGGGCAGTATAGATTTAAAGAGGTGAATGTATAGAACGGGCAGTATAGATTTAAAGAGGTGGTGAATGTATAGAACGGGCAGTATAGATTTAAAGAGGTGGTGAATGTATAGAACGGGCAGTATAGATTTAAAGAGGTGAATCTATAGAACGGGCAGTATAGATTTAAAGAGGTGGTGAATGTATAGAACGGGCAGTATAGATTTAAAGAGGTGAATGTATAGAACGGGCAGTATAGATTTAAGAGGTGAATGTATAGAACGGGCAGTATAGATTTAAAGAGGTGAATGTATAGAACGGGCAGTATAGATTTAAAGAGGTGGTGAATGTATGGAACGGGCAGTATAGATTTAAAGAGGTGGTGAATGTATAGAACGGGCAGTATAGATTTAAAGAGGTGGTGAATGTATAGAACGGGCCGTATAGATTTAAAGAGGTGGTGAATGTATAGAACGGGCCGTATAGATTTAAAGAGGTGAATGTATAGAACGGGCAGTATAGATTTAAAGAGGTGGTGAATGTATGAACGGGCAGTATAGATTTAAAGAGGTGGTGAATGTATAGAACGGGCAGTATAGATTTAAAGAGGTGGTGAATGTATAGAACGGGCAGTATAGATTTAAAGAGGTGGTGAATGTATAGAACGGGCAGTATAGATTTAAAGAGGTGAATGTATAGAACGGGCAGTATAGATTTAAAGAGGTGAATGTATAGAACGGGCCGTATAGATTTAAAGAGGTGGTGAATGTATAGAACGGGCAGTATAGATTTAAAGAGGTGGTGAATGTATAGAACGGGCAGTATAGATTTAAAGAGGTGAATGTATAGAACGGGCAGTATAGATTTAAAGAGGTGAATGTATAGAACGGGCCGTATAGATTTAAAGAGGTGGTGAATGTATAGAACGGGCAGTATAGATTTAAAGAGGTGGTGAATGTATAGAACGGGCAGTATAGATTTAAAGAGGTGGTGAATGTATAGAACGGGCAGTATAGATTTAAAGAGGTGAATGTATAGAACGGGCAGTATAGATTTAAAGAGGTGGTGAATGGAGAGAACGGGCAGTATAGATTTCAAGTGGTGGTGAATGTATAGAACGGGCAGTATAGATTTAAAGAGGTGAATGTATAGAACGGGCAGTATAGATTTAAAGAGGTGGTGAATGTATAGAACGGGCAGTATAGATTTAAAGAGGTGGTGAATGTATAGAACGGGCAGTATAGATTTAAAGAGGTGGTGAATGTATAGAACGGGCAGTATAGATTTAAAGAGGTGAATGTATAGAACGGGCAGTATAGATTTAAAGAGGTGGTGAATGTATGGAACGGGCAGTATAGATTTAAAGAGGTGGTGAATGTATAGAACGGGCAGTATAGATTTAAAGAGGTGAATGTATAGAACGGGCAGTATAGATTTAAAGAGGTGGTGAATGTATAGAACGGGCAGTATAGATTTAAAGAGGTGAATGTATAGAACGGGCAGTATAGATTTAAAGAGGTGGTGAATGTATAGAACGGGCCGTATAGATTTAAAGAGGTGGTGAATGTATAGAACGGGCAGTATAGATTTAAAGAGGTGAATGTATAGAACGGGCAGTATAGATTTAAAGAGGTGGTGAATGTATGGAACGGGCAGTATAGATTTAAAGAGGTGGTGAATGTATAGAACGGGCAGTATAGATTTAAAGAGGTGGTGAATGTATAGAACGGGCAGTATAGATTTAAAGAGGTGAATGTATAGAACGGGCAGTATAGATTTAAAGAGGTGGTGAATGTATAGAACGGGCAGTATAGATTTAAAGAGGTGGTGAATGTATAGAACGGGCAGTATAGATTTAAAGAGGTGGTGAATGTATAGAACGGGCCGTATAGATTTAAAGAGGTGGTGAATGTATAGAACGGGCAGTATAGATTTAAAGAGGTGAATGTATAGAACGGGCAGTATAGATTTAAAGAGGTGAATGTATAGAACGGGCCATATAGATTTAAAGAGGTGGTGAATGTATAGAACGGGCAGTATAGATTTAAAGAGGTGGTGAATGTATAGAACGGGCAGTATAGATTTAAAGAGGTGGTGAATGTATAGAACGGGCAGTATAGATTTAAAGAGGTGGTGAATGTATAGAACGGGCAGTATAGATTTAAAGAGGTGGTGAATGGAGAGAACGGGCAGTATAGATTTCAAGAGGTGGTGAATGTATAGAACGGGCAGTATAGATTTAAAGAGGTGAATGTATAGAACGGGCAGTATAGATTTAAAGAGGTGGTGAATGTATAGAACGGGCAGTATAGATTTAAAGAGGTGAATGTATAGAACGGGCAGTATAGATTTAAAGAGGTGAATGTATAGAACGGGCCGTATAGATTTAAAGAGGTGGTGAATGTATAGAACGGGCAGTATAGATTTAAAGAGGTGAATGTATAGAACGGGCAGTATAGATTTAAAGAGGTGGTGAATGTATAGAACGGGCAGTATAGATTTAAAGAGGTGAATGTATAGAACGGGCAGTATAGATTTAAAGAGGTGAATGTATAGAACGGGCAGTATAGATTTAAAGAGGTGAATGTATAGAACGGGCAGTATAGATTTAAAGAGGTGAATGTATAGAACGGGCCGTATAGATTTAAAGAGGTGGTGAATGTATGGAACGGGCAGTATAGATTTAAAGAGGTGGTGAATGTATAGAACGGGCCGTATAGATTTAAAGAGGTGGTGAATGTATAGAACGGGCCGTATAGATTTAAAGAGGTGAATGTATAGAACGGGCAGTATAGATTTAAAGAGGTGGTGAATGTATGGAACGGGCAGTATAGATTTAAAGAGGTGGTGAATGTATAGAACGGGCAGTATAGATTTAAAGAGGTGGTGAATGTATAGAACGGGCAGTATAGATTTAAAGAGGTGAATGTATAGAACGGGCCGTATAGATTTAAAGAGGTGGTGAATGTATAGAACGGGCAGTATAGATTTAAAGAGGTGAATGTATAGAACGGGCCGTATAGATTTAAAGAGGTGGTGAATGTATAGAACGGGCAGTATAAATTTAAAGAGGTGGTGAATGTATAGAACGGGCAGTATAGATTTAAAGAGGTGGTGAATGTATAGAACGGGCAGTATAAATTTAAAGAGGTGGTGAATGTATAGAACGGGCAGTATAGATTTAAAGAGGTGAATGTATAGAACGGGCAGTATAGATTTAAAGAGGTGAATGTATAGAACGGGCCGTATAGATTTAAAGAGGTGGTGAATGTATAGAACGGGCAGTATAGATTTAAAGAGGTGGTGAATGTATAGAACGGGCAGTATAGATTTAAAGAGGTGGTGAATGTATCGAACGGGCAGTATAGATTTAAAGAGGTGAATGTATAGAACGGGCAGTATAGATTTAAAGAGGTGGTGAATGGAGAGAACGGGCAGTATAGATTTCAAGTGGTGGTGAATGTATAGAACGGGCAGTATAGATTTAAAGAGGTGAATGTATAGAACGGGCAGTATAGATTTAAAGAGGTGGTGAATGTATAGAACGGGCAGTATAGATTTAAAGAGGTGGTGAATGTATAGAACGGGCAGTATAGATTTAAAGAGGTGGTGAATGTATAGAACGGGCAGTATAGATTTAAAGAGGTGGTGAATGTATAGAACGGGCAGTATAGATTTAAAGAGGTGAATGTATAGAACGGGCAGTATAGATTTAAAGAGGTGAATGTATAGAACGGGCCGTATAGATTTAAAGAGGTGGTGAATGTATAGAACGGGCAGTATAGATTTAAAGAGGTGGTGAATGTATAGAACGGGCAGTATAGATTTAAAGAGGTGAATGTATAGAACGGGCAGTATAGATTTAAAGAGGTGAATGTATAGAACGGGCCGTATAGATTTAAAGAGGTGGTGAATGTATAGAACGGGCAGTATAGATTTAAAGAGGTGGTGAATGTATAGAACGGGCAGTATAGATTTAAAGAGGTGGTGAATGTATAGAACGGGCAGTATAGATTTAAAGAGGTGAATGTATAGAACGGGCAGTATAGATTTAAAGAGGTGGTGAATGTATAGAACGGGCAGTATAGATTTAAAGAGGTGAATGTATAGAACGGGCAGTATAGATTTAAAGAGGTGGTGAATGGAGAGAACGGGCAGTATAGATTTAAAGAGGTGAATGTATAGAACGGGCAGTATAGATTTAAAGAGGTGGTGAATGTATAGAACGGGCAGTATAGATTTAAAGAGGTGAATGTATAGAACGGGCAGTTTAGATTTAAAGAGGTGGTGAATGTATGGAACGGGCAGTATAGATTTAAAGAGGTGGTGAATGTATGGAACGGGCCGTATAGATTTAAAGAGGTGGTGAATGGAGAGAACGGGCAGTATAGATTTAAAGAGGTGGTGAATGTATAGAACGGGCCGTATAGATTTAAAGAGGTGAATGTATAGAACGGGCAGTATAGATTTAAAGAGGTGAATGTATAGAACGGGCAGTATAGATTTAAAGAGGTGGTGAATGTATAGAACGGGCAGTATAGATTTAAAGAGGTGAATGTATAGAACGGGCAGTATAGATTTAAAGAGGTGGTGAATGTATAGAACGGACAGTATACATTTAAAGAGGTGAATGTATAGAACGGGCAGTATAGATTTAAAGAGGTGGTGAATGTATAGAACGGACAGTATACATTTAAAGAGGTGAATGTATAGAACGGGCAGTATAGATTTAAAGAGGTGGTGAATGTATGGAACGGGCAGTATAGATTTAAAGAGGTGAATGTATAGAACGGGCAGTATAGATTTAAAGAGGTGGTGAATGTATAGAACGGGCAGTATAGATTTAAAGAGGTGAATGTATAGAACGGGCAGTATAGATTTAAAGAGGTGGTGAATGTATGGAACGGGCAGTATAGATTTAAAGAGGTGGTGAATGTATAGAACGGGCAGTATAGATTTACAGAGGTGAATGTATAGAACGGGCCATATAGATTTAAAGAGGTGGTGAATGTATAGAACGGGCAGTATAGATTTAAAGAGGTGAATGTATAGAACGGGCCGTATAGATTTAAAGAGGTGGTGAATGTATAGAACGGGCAGTATAGATTTAAAGAGGTGGTGAATGTATAGAACGGGCAGTATAGATTTAAAGAGGTGGTGAATGTATAGAACGGGCAGTATAGATTTAAAGAGGTGAATGTATAGAACGGGCAGTATAGATTTAAAGAGGTGGTGAATGGAGAGAACGGGCAGTATAGATTTAAAGAGGTGAATGTATAGAACGGGCAGTATAGATTTAAAGAGGTGGTGAATGTATGGAACGGGCAGTATAGATTTAAAGAGGTGGTGAATGTATAGAACGGGCAGTATAGATTTACAGAGGTGAATGTATAGAACGGGCCATATAGATTTAAAGAGGTGGTGAATGTATAGAACGGGCAGTATAGATTTAAAGAGGTGAATGTATAGAACGGGCCGTATAGATTTAAAGAGGTGGTGAATGTATAGAACGGGCAGTATAGATTTAAAGAGGTGGTGAATGTATAGAACGGGCAGTATAGATTTAAAGAGGTGGTGAATGTATAGAACGGGCAGTATAGATTTAAAGAGGTGAATGTATAGAACGGGCAGTATAGATTTAAAGAGGTGGTGAATGGAGAGAACGGGCAGTATAGATTTAAAGAGGTGGTGAATGTATAGAACGGGCAGTATAGATTTAAAGAGGTGAATGTATAGAACGGGCAGTATAGATTTAAAGAGGTGGTGAATGTATAGAACGGGCAGTATAGATTTAAAGAGGTGAATGTATAGAACGGGCCGTATAGATTTAAAGAGGTGGTGAATGTATAGAACGGGCAGTATAGATTTAAAGAGGTGAATGTATAGAACGGGCAGTATAGATTTAAAGAGGTGGTGAATGTATAGAACGGGCAGTATAGATTTAAAGAGGTGAATGTATAGAACGGGCAGTATAGATTTAAAGAGGTGGTGAATGTATGGAACGGGCAGTATAGATTTAAAGAGGTGGTGAATGTATGGAATGGGCCGTATAGATTTAAAGAGGTGGTGAATGTATAGAACGGGCCGTATAGATTTAAAGAGGTGAATGTATAGAACGGGCAGTATAGATTTAAAGAGGTGAATGTATAGAACGGGCAGTATAGATTTAAAGAGGTGGTGAATGTATAGAATGGGCAGTATAGATTTAAAGAGGTGAATGTATAGAACGGGCAGTATAGATTTAAAGAGGTGGTGAATGTATAGAACGGGCTGTATAGATTTAAAGAGGTGGTGAATGTATGGAACGGGCAGTATAGATTTAAAGAGGTGGTGAATGTATAGAACGGGCAGTATAGATTTAAAGAGGTGGTGAATGTATGGAACGGGCAGTATAGATTTAAAGAGGTGAATGTATAGAACGGGCAGTATAGATTTAAAGAGGTGGTGAATGTATAGAACGGGCAGTATAGATTTAAAGAGGTGAATGTATAGAACGGGCAGTATAGATTTAAAGAGGTGAATGTATAGAACGGGCAGTATAGATTTAAAGAGGTGAATGTATAGAACGGGCCGTATAGATTTAAAGAGGTGAATGTATAGAACGGGCAGTATAGATTTAAAGAGGTGGTGAATGTATGGAACGGGCCGTATAGATTTAAAGAGGTGAATGTATAGAACGGGCAGTATAGATTTAAAGAGGTGAATGTATAGAACGGGCAGTATAGATTTAAAGAGGTGAATGTATAGAACGGGCAGTATAGATTTAAAGAGGTGAATGTATAGAACGGGCCGTATAGATTTAAAGAGGTGAATGTATAGAACGGGCCGTATAGATTTAAAGAGGTGAATGTATAGAACGGGCCGTATAGATTTAAAGAGGTGAATGTATAGAACGGGCAGTATAGATTTAAAGAGGTGAATGTATAGAACGGGCAGTATAGATTTAAAGAGGTGAATGTATAGAACGGGCAGTATAGATTCAAAGAGGTGGTGAATGTATGGAACGGGCAGTATAGATTTAAAGAGTATGGAAGTGACTGAGGGTCAATTGCAGAGAAGCTGGAGGGTTTTGGTGAAAGGAGTGAGGGAGGGGCTGGCGGAGACAGCATAGCTCACTTTTCAGTAGTGAGTGCCCCTCCAAGTGCCTTGTTGCCTGTGACGTGCTCTGGGCTGCCCAAGGGCTGTGATAAGGTGCCATATTAATGCAAGTTCTTTCTTTCTGTAGTCTTGGGTTGTTTTGAACATATAGCAGTGGACATTTCCAGTCCTACCTTCCTGTGTACTCATCTGAATCACAGTACTTAGAACCATAGAACCATAGAAAAGATAGGGGGCCATTCGGCCCATTGGGTCTGCGCTGGCTCGAAGAACAACCAGGTGCCCATTCTAATCCCACCTTCCTGTGTACTCACCTGAATCACAGTACTTGTAATAATGTGAAGCATTTCTCTGTTTCAGTGGGTGTCTCAGGAGATTGCACCGCAGCGCCCACTCCCTCTCAAACCCGCGCCTGCTGCAAAGGCCAGTTGGAAGGTGAAGAAGCCTCTCCTGGTGCAGGTTCCTCTGACTGGATTACGACCTGTAGGACCCGCTGTCAGCATCTCACCCTCACCGCCCAGGTTTGTATCAACAGTCACACAGAGTACAGTCCCGCTAATGTACAAACCGTGATACTGTGGCAATAACACAAGAAGTAAGAAATAGGAGCAGGAGTAGGCCATGCAGCCCCTCGAGCCTGCTCGTTGATTGTGAATACAGGAATGGTTGTCCAAGGACCGGCAGTGGCAGGTACTGTCTGACTGGCGGGCAGGGTCCGGTGAGATGACGGTTGCTTTCTGTGATTGTTTTTAATGTGTTCTCGGGATTGTGGGTGATGCTGGCTGGACCATGCTTTACTGCCCAACTGCTCTTGCCCCAGTTCGCCCTTGTGAGGTGGAACAGGCCATCAGAGGGGGCCCAAGGCCTTTTCGGGCCAAAGAGAAACGCATGCAGCTACAGTCTTTAGTTCAGATGGGAGGCATTCTGCCTCTTAATCTGGGTACGGCAGTGGGCTACAGTTCCTTTCAGATCTTATAAAGGTGGGATTCCTGGAGTGGGGTGAGCAATCACACTCTCCCCCATACCAGAAAATGGTGATCACTGGGCAATGGCGATAAGAACATAAGAAATAGGAGCAAGAGTAGGCCATTCGGCCCCTCAAGCCTGCTCCGCCATTCAATCAGATCATGGTCAATCTTCAACCTCAACTCCACTTTCCTGCCCGATCCCCATATCCCTTCGAGTTGCTGCAGGAGTTCCTCCGGGCAGTGTCCTAGGCCCAACCATCTTCAGCTGCTTCATCAATGACGTTCCCTCCATCATAAGGTCAGAAATGGGGATGTTCGCTGATGATTGCACAGTGTTCAGTTCCATTCGCAACCCCTCAGATAATGAAGCAGTCCGTGCCCACATGCAACAAGACCTGGACAACATCCAGGCTTGGGCTGATAAGTGGCAAGTAACATTTGCGCCAGACAAGTGCCAGGCAATGACCATCTCCAACAAGAGAGAGTCTAACCACCTCCCCTTGACATTCAACGGCATTACCATCGCCGAATCCCCCACCATCAACATCCTGGGGGTCACCATTGACCAGAAACTTAACTGGACCAGCCACATAAATACTGTGGCTACAAGAGCAGGTCAGAGGCTGGGTATTCTGCGGCGAGTGACTCACCTCCTGACTCCCCAAAGCCTTTCCACCATGTACAAGGCACAAGTCAGGAGTGTTGTGGGAAAATCACCACTCGGAGTCAGACTTAAAGATTCAACATGCAGTTTATTGGACAAAGCTTTGGGAGAACAGCTGGACACTCCGCAGTGTACGCAGTCACCTTCTCAGCTTCAAAATGGTCGTTGAGCTTCTTTTATACCTTACAAGTACAGACTTTCAGCAGGTTATACATCATTAGCCTTGGTTAGTTACACATTAGCCAATTAGGCCCCCACAGCAACAATTGACCTCCAATCACATTAAAACAACTGTTATCAACTTAAGACAGTCTGGTCTTAGTCGATTCAGTCTGGTTCTGTAGTTTTTATCAGTTCATTGTGCTCAGTCAGCATTTTTTAATGTCTTTTCACAGGGTCCATCTTGTTTAGCAGAGTCCACTTTGTTTAGCAGTACATTAATTTGTTAATCATCATTTGTTATGTTTAAGCTTTAATTATGGTTAGTCTGGTTCGCACAAGGCACATTTCAGTGTGGTCTCGGGGCAGTGACCGCAGCCACACTCACACTAGTCGCCAAAAGGTCATCTTTACCTTTAACCCAACAGCTTAAATTTTACTTTAAACCAACGGCTTAGATTTTACTTTAACAAGGAGTGTGATGGAATACCGTCCACTTGCCTGGATGAGTGCAGCTCCAACAACACTCAAGAAGCTCGACACCATCCAGGACAAAGCAGCCCGCTTGATTGGCACCCCATCCACCACCCTAAACATTCACTCCCTTCACCACCGGCACACTGTGGCTGCAGTGTGCACCATCCACAGGATGCACTGCAGCAACTCGCCAAGGCTTCTTCGACAGCACCTCCCAAACCCGCGACCTCTACCACCTAGAAGTACAAGAGCAGCAGGCACATGGGAACAACACCACCTGCACGTTCCCCTCCAAGTCACACACCATCCCGACTTGGAAATATATCGCCGTTCCTTCATCGTCGCTGGGTCAAAATCCTGGAACTCCCTTCCTAACAGCACTGTGGGAGAACCGTCACCACACGGACTGCAGCGGTTCAAGAAGGCGGCTCACCACCACCTTCTCAAGGGCAATTAGGGATGGGCAATAAATGCTGGCCTTGCCAGCGACGCCCACATCCCATGAACGAATAAAAAAAACCCCTCATTCTTCTAAACTCCAGAGAGTATAGGCCCATTTTACTCAATCTCTCCCAATGAGACAATGAGACAACCCTCTCATCTCAGGAATTAATCTAGTGAACCTTCGATGCACTGCCTCTAAGGCAAGTATATCCTTCCTTCGATAAGGAGACCAAAACTGTACACAGTACTCCAGGTGAGGTCTCACCAAAGCCCCGTACAATTGTAGTAAGACTTCCTTACTCTTGTACTCCAAACCCCTTGCAATAAAGGCCAACATATCATTTGCTTCCCTAATTGCTTGCTGTACCTGCATGTTAACTTTTTACTTTTTGTGTTTCTTGTACGAGGACACCCAAATCCCTCTGAACACCAACATTTAATAGTTTCTCACCATTTAAAAAATATTGTTTTTCTATTCTTCCTACCAAAGTGAATAACCTCACATTTCCCCACATTATACTCCATCTGCCACCTTCTTGCCCACTCACTTAACCTGTCTATATCCCTTTGCAGACTCTTTGTGTCCTCCTCACAGCTTACTTTCCCACCCAGCTTTGTATCATCAGTAAACTTGGATACATTACACTCGGTCCCTTATATAGATTGTAAATAGCTGAGGCCCAAGCACTGATCCCTGTCGTACCCCACTAGTAACAGCCTGACAACCTGAGAATGACCCATTCATTCCTATTCTCTGTTTTCTGTCCGTTAACCATAGAATCATCGAAAGGTTAGAGCACGGAAGGAGGCCATTTGGCCCCTTGAGGCCATGATTGAATCTGCCTCCACCACCCCCTCGGGCAGTGCATTCCAGATCATAACCAATCGCTGTGTGAAAAAGGTTTTTCCTCATGTCACCTTTGGTTCTTTTGCCAATCACCTTAAATCTATGTCCTCTGGTCCTTGACCATTCCGCCAATGGGAACAGTTTCTCTCTATCTACTCATGATTTTGAATACCTCGATCAAATCTCCCCTTAACCTTCTCTGTTCCAAGGAGAACAATCCCAGCTTCTCCAGTCTATCCACATAACTAAAGTCCCTCATCCCTGGAATCATTCTAGTAAATCTCTTCTGCACCCTCTCTAAGGCCTTCACATCCTTCCTAAAGTGAGGTGCCCAGAACTGGACACAATGCTCTAGTTGTGGTCGAACCAGTGTTTTATAAAGGCTCATCATGACTTCCATACTTTTGTACTCTATGCCTCTATTTATAAAGCCCAGGATCCTGTATGCTTTTTTAACCACTTTCTCAACCTGCCCTGCCACCTTCAATGATTTGTGCACATATACCCCCAGATCTCTCTGTTCCTGTACCCCTTTTAGAGTTGTGCCCTCTAGTTTATATTGCCTCTCATCGTTCTTCCTACCAAAATGTATCACTTCGCATTTTTCTGCCTTACATTTCATCTGCCACGTGTCTGCCCATTCCACCAGCCTGTCTATATCCTCTTGAAGTCTATCACTATCCTCCTCACTGTTCACTACACTTCCAAATTTTGAAATTGTGCCCTGTACACCCAAGTCCAAGTCATTAATATATATCAAGAAAAGCAGTGGTCCCAGCACTGACCCAATCCTCTATCCATGCTAATATATTACCCTCAACCCCATATCTTGTGTAACAACCTTTTGTGTGGCACCTTATCGAATGCCTTTAGAAAATCCAAATATACTTCATCCACTGGTTCCCCTTTATCTACCCTTCTAGTTACATCCTCAAAAAACTCTAATAAATTGGTCAAACACGATTTCCCTTTCATAAAACCATGTTGACTCTGCCTAATCATATTATGATTTTCTAAGTGCCCTGTTACCACTTCCTTAATAATGGATTCCAGCATTTTCCTGATGACTGATGTCAGGCTAACTGGCCTGTAATTCCCTGTTTTCTCTCTCCCTCCTTGATTGAATAGCGGGATTACATTTTCTACCTTCCAATCCGCTGGGACCGTTCTAGAATCTAGGGAATTCTGGAAGATCACAACCAATGCATCCACTATCTCTGCAGCCACCTCTTTTAGAACCCTCGGATGTCGGCCATCAGGTCCAGGGGATTTATCAGCTTTTAGTCCCATTAATTCCTCCAGTACTTTTTCTCTACTGATATTAATTACTTTAAGTTCCTCACTCTCATTTACCCCTTGGTTCCCCACTATTTCTGGTACATTTTTTGTGTCTTTACTGTGAAGACAGATACAAAATATTTGTTCAATATCTCTGATTTCCTGATTCCCCATTATAATTTCTCCTCTCTCAGTCTCTAGGGGACCCACGTTTACTTTCTCTAATCTCTTCCTTTTTACATACTGTAGAAGCTCTCACAATCCGTTTTTATATTCTATTTTCTCCCTTTTTATAAATTTTTTGGTTGTCCTTTGCTGGTTTCTAAAACTCTCCCAATCCTCAGGCTCACTACTCTTCTTGGCAACATTATAAGCCTCTTCTTTTAATCTAATACCATCCTTAACTTCTTTATGTAAGGAATCTTACAACACCAGGTTATAGTCCAACAGTTTTATTTGAAAATCACAAGCTTTCGGAGGCTTTCTCCTTCAAAAGCTTCACTCACCTGACGAAGGAGAAAGCCTCCGAAAGCTTGTGATTTTCAAATAAAATTGTTGGATTATAACCTGGTGTTGTAAGATTCCTTACATTTGTCCACCCCAGTCCATCACCGGCATCTCCACATCTTAACTTCTTTAGTTAGTCACGGATGGATCATTTTTCCCGTGGAGTTTTTATTCCTCAATGGAATGTATATTCATTGAGAATTATGAAATATTTCTTTAAATTTTCACCATTGCTTATCTACTGTCATATCCTTTAATCTAATTTCCCAATCTACCTTAACCAACTCACCCCCCATACCTATGTAATTGGCTTTATGACTCTAGTTTTGGACTTAAGTACGTCACTCTCAAACTCAGTGTGAAATTCTATCATATTCTGGTCACTCTTCCCCAGAGGCTCCCTTAGTATGAGATTACGAATTAATCCTTTCTTTTTACACAAGACAAGATCTAAAATAGCCTGTTCCCTGGTTGGTTCCATGACATATTGCTCTAGGAAACCGTCTCGAATACATTCCATGAACTCACCCTCTAATCTCCTTTTGCCAATTTGATTTGTCCAGTCTGTATGAGGATTAAAGTCCCCCATGATTACTGCATTTCCTTTGTTACAAGCTCCTATCATTTCCTATTAATACTCTGTCCAATGGTATTGCCACTATTCGGGGGCCTATAAACTGCTCCCACCAGTGTTTTCTGCCCGTGTTATTTCTAATTTCCACCCAGACTGATTCTACTTCCTGATCTTCTGAGCCGAGATCCTTTCTCACCCTGTCCTTATCTCACCCTTTATTATCAGGGCTACACCCCCTCCCTTTCCATCCTGCCTGTCTTTTCTAAACATCAAGTACCCTGGAATATTTAGTTCCCAACCTTGGTCACTTTGCAACCATGTCTCTGTAATGGCTTTTAGATCAAACCATTTATCTCTATTTGTGCCATTAATTTACCGATCTTGTTACGAATGCTTCCTGCATTCAGATAAAACGCCTTTAATTTTAACTTTTTACTATTTTTTCCTGATTTGACGCTATTCACTGATTCACTATTTCCGTTAAACTCTCTGTCCCTTCCTGTCACACTCGGCTTATCTTTACCCAAATCACTACCCTGCTCTATGGCCTTGACTTTTCTCTTTAGATTTATAAATTTACCCTCGTCTGATCCCTCCCCTTTTTAGTTTAAAGCCCTCTCTACCACTGTGCAGTGGTGATCAC